>NW_012117043.1:6400062-6486176 GCF_000951035.1 Colobus angolensis palliatus | reverse complement strand
GATCTCCTGACCTTGTGATCTGCCCGTCTCGGCCTCCCAAAGTGCTGGGATTACAGGCTTGAGCCACCGCGCCCGGCCAGGACCTGTACTTTTTTTTAAAGTATGGTCTTCTAAATACCTCATCAGAGATGACTTTGGACCCTTATCCAAAATGAAGATTCCTGGGCCCCACCCCAAAGCAACTGAAACATGCTTGCTGAAGGAGCAAGCAGCTTGGGCTGGGCATTTAACAAGTCACCAGGTGTGACGGATGCACACGCAGGTAGTTGGGGGCCACTGCACTGTCCGGACAAGCTGACGACAGCTCCAACCCTGGTGTTCCCATGGAGGCCTAGGGATTCGTTTGAACACCACATGTTCCCAAATACTCTTCATACCAAGAGAGCTGGTCCTTGGTACATTATACACTACTGGGCTGGGGTAACAGAAGGTGGGAGCAATGACCTCAAATTAAATTAGATCCAAAGGGAACATGTGGAATTTTCTTCATATCTCCCGTTTAATAAATGAGAGAACTGAACCTGCAAGTGAGAGAACTCCATGCTGAGGGACATACGTTCAACACAGCAGATCTGGGCCTAGTAGCTGTTACCCCAGCTACCCTTAAAAAGTAAATATCCATCACCAGTTGCCTTCTTATTGCTGCGATGATTTAAAAGAAGAGTTGGTTTTAATTAGAATAAACGTGGTATTTTTCTTGCTGCAACAAGACCTTCAAATGGGAAAAAAAATCTCAATACCCCAATTATGCCAAAGCATTCCCAGCCCTATCCAGGAGTAATTAAAAAATACAGCTGACGCTTGTTCTCTTGCTTGTTTTTAAATGAATAGCTAAGTATCTGTCAAGATGATGAGGGCCTAGGCTGCTGACGGCTTTACCATCTCAATTTGCTCCCAGGAACTACAGAGATGAGAACACGAAAGTTGTTATTTTGAACTGTGAGGCACCTGGCTACCCCAGGCACGCGCATTTTGTGGTCGGTGGAGATCATCTCCCCAGTCCTAGTACCAAAATGTGGGATGGAAGGCCAGGCTTCATGTCCACATTCTTATGCTTGGAACACATCGCTTCTTTCCCCGTGGGCAGCTGAAGTGGCTTCTTCCGGTGCTGTGCAGGGAACTCAGCTTCTCTGCAGTACCCAGCATGTTTTGAGGATCGTTGGGTAGAATTAACTTGGCTTTGTTGGGGGAAATCCCCTAGTTGCAATTCACTTTTTAATTAGTTCATGGAACCTTTATTTCTAAAAGATGCCACCAAGTGAATTGAGAAGTCATTTTACATATTGACACCATCCATTTGGTGACAATTGGCTTTTTTCCCTCAAGCTAAGGGCAAAGCCACACACAGTGGCTAATAACCTGTAATCCCAGCACTTTGGGAGGCCAAGGTGGGTGGATCACCTGAGGTCAGGAGTTCGAGATCAGCCAGGCCAACAAGGCACAACCCCCTCTATACTAAAAATACAAAAATTAGCCAGGTGTGGTGGTGCATGCCTGTAATCCCAGCAACTCGGGAGGCTGAGGCAGGAGAATTGCTTGAACCTGGGAGGTGGCAGTTGTAGTGAGCTGAGATTGTGCCACTGCACTCCAGCCTGGGCAACAGAGTGAGATTCTGTCTTAAAAAAAAAAAAAGGCAGCTAAGGTCAATTCCGTATGCATTCTTCTCACCCCACCCACAACACACATATTTTTCTAAAGACAAAATCAAGGGCAGACTTGAAAAGGAAATAATCATAAAAGTTACGATAGCATTTGGAGTTCTTAATATTTACCCATCAGTTTACAGCATGTTTTTATATATGTGGTGTTCCAGTTATCTATTGATGCATAACAAATCACCCAAAAACTTGTTGGCTTACAACAACGGCAATCATTATGTTATTTCTTGTGGTTTCTATGGAGCAGGAATTTGGGTGGGACTCAGCTGAGTGGTTCAGGCTGGGAGCATCTCATGAGGTTGCAGTCAGACATGAGGTTGCAGTTCTAGTGTGGCTGTAACTAGCACAACAGGGGCTGACCAACCATCTCTCTCCAAAGGATCTCAGAACTTCTCTCCGTGGTCTTTCTGCATGAGCTGGTTTGAGCTTCTTTACATCATGGCTGCCTCAGGCAGTCAGACTCCTTATACAGCAGCTTAGGTCTGGAGCACCAATGTTTCCACAGACAAGGCAGAAGTGTGTTCGCTTTTTTTTTCTTTTTACCTAACCTCAAAGGTCAAACAACACAAGTGACTCTCAAATTCTCAACTAGAATGAAGGGGAGGAGACATAGAGCTCACCTCTGGATTGGAGGCGTATTGAGCTCCCATCATAGACAGCATGTGGCATCGGGGAGATATTGTGGCCGTCTTAGGAAAATAGTCTGACACATGTGGTCACTCTCAGACACGCTCAGGTGGGGTAGGCGGTCTTATTGTCACCATTTTACAAACTGGAAACTCAAAGCCAGAGAGGCAAAGTAATTTGCCTGCAGTCACTCAGATCCTAAGTGGATATTAGAACTCATATCCTGAGGGATGTGAGAAAAGGGGAAAGAAGGCAGCACCAATTAGCTTGTCCAGGTGACATTTGGGGGCAGGTGGGACTTGGTGGCTCTATACCTCAGATCTCTCTTTGGCGCTGTATGAAATGAGTTGTGTGTTTTTTTTTTCTCTCTCTCTTTCATATAGACTCTTGGGTGCAGGGAGGCAAGAGCCAGGTGGAGTGGACTGGTAAGAGGAGGAGCGAGCTCTGGAGGAAGAGGGTGAACAGTTGCCCGCTTGGTAGAGCAGCTGATTTTTTACAACCACTGTCAGGAGAGGAAGGGCCACCCGGGTCTGTAGGTTGTGTGTGTTGACCAGACTTTACCCAGAGCACTGTCCTGTCTCTTCTGAAGACCAGGGCACTCAATGAAGGACAAGTCCAGCAAGAAGACTAGCCAGGTGCGGTGGATAACACCTGTTATCACAGCGTTTTGGGAGACTGAGCCAGGCAAATTGTTTGAGCTCAGGAGTTTGAGGCCACCCTGTCTCTACCAAAAAAAAAATTAGCTGGGGCATGGTGGCATGTGCCTGTAGTCCCAGCTACTTGGGGGACTGAGGTGGGAGGATCACTTGCGTCCAGGAGGTCAAGGCTGCAGTAAGTTATGACTGCGCCACTGCAGTACAGCCTGGGTGACAAAGTGAGACCCTGTCTCAAAAACCAGAAAAAAAAAAATAGCCAATATGATTCATAATAATAGCAGCATCAAGAGCCTGTATTTCCTATGTGTTTCCATGTGTGTAAATGCTCTGTCACACCATCTCATTTCACCTCATTTCGTTCCCCCGTAAAGAACATTCTGTTAACTGGGGTTCAGAGGGTAACTTGTTCTACCACTCGCCCAAGATCGCCGTGTGGTTCCTGAGTGTAAGGTGTGAAGCCAAGTCTCTGTGGCCCTGGGGCCCGAGCCCTCAACTGCCCTGCTAGGGTCCAAGCTGACCACTGCAGGGCCTTAGTCTAGAGGAACGGCTTGACCAAGGACATCTGCAGGAGAGTTTGCTGTGTTGAGCTGAGCCCCTTTGCCAGACGTGTCAAAACAAATGCTTTTGTGTGTTTACTGCCTCATATGCTCAGCCAGAAGCTCCTGTTTTATCATCTGCTTTAGACTGAGGGGAAGAGGATTCATCAATAAGGACCTGACTCACTCTTCATCTCACGGCCCTGGGCCAGGCCCTGTTAGCTCTTAAGTAGGCAGCTTAGCCCTCAAGGGTAGTCCTGCCTCCAGGCTGCCCCCACCCCAGCCCTGTGGGTCTGTGCACAGAATATTGTTAAATTGATTTTTCCAAGTCATCTCTCTCAGTGCCTAAAACAGATTCTGGCGTGCTCAGGGAAGTTCTTTGGAATGACCAAATGAACAGTACGTGTGCTTGATTCATCTCCCCTCACTACTGTCAGGGTGAAACCAAGTTCAGCCGTTGGCAATAAGACGGACCTAGAATAGCCCCCGCTCCTGGAGATTTTATTCACAGACCCTTCAGGAGAGCCTGCCCTTATAGACACAGTCATTACATGTCTTGGGTTTTTCAGGAAGATTTAGATTTTCTGTGTCAGATGATATATTTAAGATAACTCCAGTCACTGTGTAGCCCTGCAGGACAACGATTTATTACAGGTCTATTTCAATGTTTGAAACTTATAGTAGAGACAGTTGCTAAGTTCAAGCCCTCAGAGCTCACCTCCGGGTTGCATAGCCAGTTTCTAGGAGGGTCCTGGGTTTCAAGAGCAGGAGATTCCCCTCATCCTCCACTCCTGGGGTATAGGCGGGTACAGAGTACAAGGTTCAGAAGGGCCCACCAGTGATGTGGGGCTCTCCAAGGGTCTTTTAGGAAGGAGACCCCAGGGGAGAGAGAATGAGTTGGGGCAACCAATAGGAAAAGGGCTAAGAATCACGTTAACGTTTATGAAATAGTCCACTTGCACCTGGCATTTCACACTTGACACCTGGTTCTTTACCACATTAAAAGATGGGCTTAACTTTGCTCATCTTACAGGTGACGTGGTGCAGAGTTCAAGAGCATGGGCTCTGGGGTCCACTGTTGGGTTTAAATCCAGGTTCTTCTCCTCATAAGCAGGATGAATTTAGCCAAATTGCTCAGCCCTCTGGATTTCAGTTCCCTCACTGATACATGGAGATGATGATAATAGTGCCTCCTTTGAAGGTCTAAGGTGTGAATTGAACTAAATAGCTTTGTGAAATGCCTGGCATAGTGTCAGATCTACAGTAATTGAGTATAAGAATTAGCTGCTATTATTATTGTTGTTGTTTGAGGGATACAGACAGGGAATGAAGAAGGTGGCTCTGAGATATATTAAATCACCACTCATCATTCTGCCATGCAGGAAGGTCTGGGCTGTAGATTTAAGCCTTCTAGCATCTAATGCTGGGTCACTACTGTGATCAGAGGTCCTGATGAGGCTGTGTGCATGTGTGCGTCTAGAGGCGCATGTATTGGGAGCCGGCCACCTACCCTTCCCCAGCACCATTACATACCCAGGCTCTGCTCTCACCTTACAGCCCACCCTCCATGGCCCCAAAGTGGTCTTGGGAGCAGATGCACAGCTGGTAGATTGGGTCTGGGCTCTGGCTTGCTCACCAAGCCCTGAGCTTCTGTTTGTGACTAATTGCTTTGTTTGTTCTGTATGAGACACTTAATTTTTTTTTTTCAGTGATTTACTTCTCTTTGTAATTAGGTGTAGTGATTAGAATCTTGTTCCTATTACAATGGAGTTTTCCTTTTAATTCATGCACATTCTCCAGGCCTATCTCCGTCTGTTCCATTGATTGTCCCCAATTGGCTTTTCCCAAGCTATCGTATAAATCACAGTTCAGGGGTGACTTAGAGACTGATGTGAGTCCAAGGAATGAAAGAGAGCTGATGGGGAGTTTTGTTATATTCAGGTATGCAATAGTGATACATACTTAAGGATGAAGTCTCAATAAATCAGGGCACAAGGAATTGGCAAATTACTTTAATAAGTGTTCATTACTATATCTTCTGCATGTAATTTTTTTTATTAAAAATGTCATTACACACACAAATACATTTTGCTAGGAAAAGGTCTGAAAAATAAACACTGAAATGTTAACAGTGGGTGATTCGTATTTTCTTCTCTTTGCTCATAGGCAGTTTCTGCCATGTATATATAATACATGTATTAAAAAATAAGAGGTTTTGCAAGCCCTCCTTTATAACAGAAACAGCACATTTGTCAGCTAGCCCAAGGCCACTGCACATTTCAGCAAAAGACTCCAGGTCTTTAAAGTCCCAGAGCAATTGCTCAGTCCCCAGAGCTGCTGTTCATCTGTCAATCAGTCAAAACGTAGTCACTGAGTCCTGGGTCTGGGGTGAGGGGCAGAGAAGGCACAAGATGCGGTTCCTGTTCACAGGTGCTTATGATTTAGGGAGAGACTTGTTTTTTGTTTTGTTTTTTGTTTTGAGACGGAGTTTTGCTCTTCTTGCCCAGACTGGAGTGCAATGGCACAATCTTGGCTCACTGCAACCTCTGTCTCCTGGTTTCAAGCGATTCTCCTGCCTCAGCCTCCCGAGTAGCTGGGATTACAGGCATGCACCATTACAACTGGCTAATTTTTTTTTTTTTTTTAGTAGAGACAGAGTTTCTCCATGTTAGTCAGGCTGGTCTCGAACTCCCAACCTTAGGTGATCCACCCACCTCAGCCTCCCAAAGTGCTGGGATTACAGGCGTGCGCCACCACGCCCAGCTAATTTTTGTATTTTTACTAGAGATGGGGTTTTGCCATGTTGGTCAGGCTGGTCTCGAACTCCTGACCTCGTGATCCACCCCCGTCTCAGCCTCCCAGAGTGCTGGGATTCAGGCGCGAGCCACCGCACCGGCCAGGAGAGAGGTTTTTGACAGAAACTTTCTCCCTGACCATGGCTCTGACCTCTCAAATTCCCCAGACTTTGGTTTTTCCTCCACAGATCCTCCTCCTTCATGATGCTGTGAAGGTGGCCGGTGCCAGGGCGTTGCCCTCTCAGTTCCGCCTCTTCTTTTGCAGGGCACCCTCCCTTCCCATGGTCTCCCATCCAGCCTCCTTGTTGCTAGCTCTTGAGGCTGTGTTCCCTGCCACTATGACCTCACAAGACAGCCCCCCGGGAATCTCCTCATGCCTTTCCTGCAGTTTTCCCTTCTGTGGAACACGGACAAAGGCATGTTCTTCCTAAGTAAAGGGGCTGGAGAGAATTCAGTGGAATGACTGACCGGTGGACTCGACTGGGGGTGTGCGTCCGAGGGGACCTAGATGTGATGTTGGAAGGCAGGGTAACTTGCCTCGAACCCTGAGTGCTTGGATGTTTCCCTATGGGCAGTCGGAGACATGAAAGGTTTGCAGTGATCCTTCAGGAAACGTAACCGGGTCACAGTCAGTGATGCCAGGAAGGCGGCCATCTTGTGTTAGGTCACTACTTAAGGTTCTGAAGCAAAGAGAGTTGTAGAAAAAGTGGCCGGGCATGATGGTTCACGCCTGTAATCCCTGAACTTTGGGAGGCGAAGGCGGGTGGATCAGCTAAGATCAGGAATTCGAGACCAGCCTGGCCAACATGGTGAAACCCTGACTCTACTAAAAATACAAAAAATTAGCCAGGCAGGTGGCGGGCGCCTGTAATCCCAACTATTAGGGAGTCTGAGGCAGGAGAATTGCCTGAATCCAGGAGGTGGAGGTTGCAGTGAGCCAAGATCACGCCATTGCACTCCAGCCTGAGCAACAAGAGTGAAACTCCATCTAAAAAAAGAGAAAGTAAGGAAAGGGGTGAATGGGGGTCCCATCAAAGGAAGAAATAATAGAATGGGATGGGGTAGCTTAGAAGAGGGAGGACCGAGCAAGAGTGTAAAGCTTGCAACTGCGGGAGGTTGGGGTCACTGGTAGAAATGGAGTCTGGGGGAAGGTGTGTATGTCATTGTTAAGATGTACTGGGGTTGGAGGTCCCAGAATATCCACATCATGGGAAACCAACAGCAGAGAAGTGAGGCTGGTGCTCTGGGGATAGGCCTGGCAGCAGAGCACAGAGAGGCCATGGCTTTTCTTGCCACCTTCTTGCATAGGGGAGAGAGCTCAGATGGAGAGGATAGGGGCCATGGATCAGGTAGGGTGAATGAAGCCCTTGAGATTTATGGGGTGGGAGAAGAAAAGGGAGCCAGGGAGGGGGATAGAGAACCTGGGGCCTAGAAACCCCCAGAGCAAGAATGGACATAAGGGAAGGTTGGAAGTTTTGGTATATTCTTATGTTTTCCTTGACGTGTTTTGCTATTTAATAAAAAGGGGTGGGGCCTTCCAGACTTACTGAACAAATTAACAAGGAAAACTCCTATGCCTAACATATTCAGGTATTCCTTGCTTTTAAAAAGAATGCCTCGCCAGAGTTGCTTAAGCAGAAATGTGTACAACTCGGTAGGCTATTCACTCTTTTGCCAGGGGAGTAAGAACCTAGAGAGAATGAAATTTCAGGTTAAAGCCATGCCAATGGTTATTTGGTATGATTGAATGGCATCTTGGTTTGGGGTGTGGGGGTTTACATATATATTCAAGTTAGTATGTAAGTTGGGGTAGAGTCGGAGGACAAGGTGAAAAGCGTATGGGAAATAAAATCAATTTCTCTGAAATTCTGTGACTGTAGATTTCTTTCTCTGGAACTGAAGAGAAACTTTAATGAGTTTTCCTTTGCAGGTAAAGCACAGTTTTATTCTGTAGCTGAAACTTCTCTAAATAAAGCAGCTTTCCTTCTACCTCCACTGCTCAGGCTCTTCTTTCCTGATGGCCCCCTCCAGACTCTCTTTAAAATAGACTTTCATGCATGAGGAAGCATCATAATGTAATACTCGTCTTATCTCCACACTTACCCAGCAGGCACTTACAAAAGGACAGTGGGCAAACCTTAGAAATCTCCATGGCAAGCGGAGGTGGGACGTTTTCTTTAGGGACGTCCTCACCTAGGTCTGTCCAGGACAGGACCCTGACGGGCCAATTAGCCATGATCAGAGTTTCCCTGCTCCGGCTGTTTCTCTTTGAAAGGCATGGGCTCATCTTCCTTTACATTTCCAAGGTTCTCCACTTGTCTCCGTCATGATAAACAGTGTAAGGCGGAGCGTCTGAAGGACTCGGGGAAAACCTGTGGGGTTATTATGGCTCATTTGGTAGATGAGAGGGATCTGTAATTTTCCGTGGTGTATTTGTATGCACAGAGATGTGATAAAGATGGCTTGTAGCCTCTTTCATTTTCCAGATGTCTCACAAGTGGATAAACATCGTTGCTTTCTCTGGCTGTGGGTCTGCTCTTTCTGCTGTGCTCCTGATGCTATGTTCCCTGGGAATGTTCGCAGTCACCTCTCCGTCCCTGACAACAGCCATTTTGCCTTGGCAGGTCTACCCTGGCCTTCCGAGGGAGTGGGGAGAAGGCTGCTGTTGGAGGAGGCTATGGGAGTGGAGGGGCTCTGCCTCATCTTCCAGAACCATTCGAACATCTGGATGTGTTTAGCCCGTTTGATTCGAGTTGAGGAAATCTGGAGCTTGCTTTTTGTGCCTGTTGAAGGGCAAACCTTCCTGTGTCTTCCTCCATGTACAGATTGTGGGGACAGCGAGGGTTAGACAGGGCACCTTGGGAGGGGAAGGACTTAAATCTCCTGAAGACAGATTTCTGACAGTTAAGAATTGCTTGGAAATGGCGTGTATGTTGGGGT
The DNA here is from genome assembly GCF_000951035.1 of Colobus angolensis palliatus. Lineage (NCBI taxonomy): Eukaryota > Metazoa > Chordata > Mammalia > Primates > Cercopithecidae > Colobus > Colobus angolensis. Next base: position 6,476,964 of record NW_012117043.1, on the reverse strand, counting down.
CAGGGAGGATCTGTAGGGCGATTTTCAAGCCAGTGCAAGCCCAGCCCAGACTCACAAACCTCCCTGCTGCTTGGTAAACATATCTTAAAGATGCTAATTTTGTTGTACATTGACATGGTGAATGTTTTCCTAGCATTGAATCCATAATGTATTTGGTATGAAGCTATAAAAAAATCCTCTTATTTCCCTCCCTTTTATTTTACCTCCAAAATTTTTTAAATGAAGAATTTGTTTTTCTCAATCTATCTATATCTCTGTGTGTGTGTGTGTGTGTGTGTGTGTAAGGGGGAGGGTGTCAATCTCTTCCCACTGGTTTTTGTCTCCGTGTGTGTGTGTGTGTGTGTGTGTGTGTAAGGGGGAGGGTGTCAATCTCTTCCCATTGGTTTTTGTCTCCGTGTGTGTGTGTGTGTATGTGTGTGTCTGTTTGTGTGTGTCTCCTTCCCCAACCCCGCCAATGACTAAGAAGCATTGAGAACTGGGCTTTTTCCTACAGATGCAATGTGTCTTCTTCAAAGTGGGAGTCTATGTACTTCTTCCAAAGATCCTGCCTTTGCTCTGCACAGTTTCAAAGTGTTCACTGTGAACTCATATTCAGACTCTAGCATTTTCTTCTGAATATCCTCACTGGTGATAAATCTTTGGCCTTTGAAAGTGGATGTGATTTTTGGAAACCATTGCCAGTCTTGGTTCCAAATGACTTGTGGCCAAGATTGATTATGCTGTTTTTGGACCAAAATGCAGTAGGACTATAAAATAATGACTAGTTGTTTTGCGTGAGTTGGGAACTGACTAGAAGGGAATTCCCCACCCCCCTGCCCCCCACCACCACCAAAATTTCAAGGAAATATTTCAAGTCTTAGTGAATAAAGACAGGGCCTTCCATGGTGACTTCTTTGAAGGGGATGATGACCCTATCATGTCCACTCCGGTGTATTCGTCTATTAAACAACAAAACAGAGGGTGTATTTATTTCTTCTTTTAAATTTGTAGAGATGGGTTTTGCTGTATTGCCCAGACTGGTCTTGATCTCCTGGCCTTAAGCAGTCCTCCCACCTCAGCCTCCCAAAATCCTGGGATGATAGGTGTGAGCCGCCATGCCCGGCTTGCTGCATTTTCTTTGTAATCCTTGCTGTGCTTTAGATGTGGGACCAAGCGAGCTGATGCTAGATAAAGGGCCAGGGTCGTTTATGAGTTAGTGTTTAGTGAAGACTTACTTCAGAGCGCAGCAGAAGTAGGCATTACCCTTTTAAAAATCCTGCTGCAGGTCAGCGGCATCTGTGTCTGGGAGCTCGGGGCCAGGACAGGGGAAAGCCATCCTGAGTGCTTCGTCACCCATTCCCTTGCCTGTGGCCAGCTATTCTCTGGCAGCTCTGGACAGGCCATTCTGCATTGATCTGAGACCCCTACCTCGATGCCACACACTGCAGCTGTACTACTCCTTCCTCTGCTGCCGCCATCCAGCACTGACTTCCCGGACCTCCAGCCCCCACCAGGCACAGAATTTGAGGCATCTACACTGACAGCCCTTTCTTTCCCTGTCCTGCCCACAGGAAAATTAACCCATTTTCTTCACTAATAAAGTGAAGACTCGAATGACAGGAACCTTAAATCTCATTTTAAAGTGATAAATACAAAATACATTTGAAGGCTGAAGTTTGGGGTGCTCCAAATAGCTTAAAAGGTTTGATGCTGGCTGGGAAGAAGTCTGGAAGAAACAGGGAGCAAAGAAAAGCCAAACCACGGGACATAAGCCCCTCTTTGGAAGGCCTCCTCCAAAGCCTATAGTTTGCCCCCAGAAAGTGATGTTTTGGTTCAGATGCCATCAGGTGTGTGGGATTGGCGAGACATGGGAAACAGAGTGCAGCTCCCAGATCTGCGCAGAGTGCGGCTCACAGATACGGGCGTGAGCCCGGCAGGCCTGGCCAAGGGGAGATAGGACCTGGGAGATGTAGGGCACCTGCTGATGGCAGACAGTGGGCTGTGCTGAGAGGCTTGCACCTGGCTGGACAAAGTGTTGAAGGAGCGTGTTCTTGTGCATGTTCATGTACCCGTGGTCAGAGTCACAAGGCTGTTCCAGGATCCATTCATTAGAATAGAGTCCTCAAGTCCTAAAGTACCGTGTCATCTTCAATGAAAAATGCTTTCTGTGGTCCAAGTGAGAGGATCCCTGAGTCAGATCAGCATCGAGTCACTGCAGAAACCCACAGGGATCCTCGGGCAGCCCTGCCTCCGTCTTCCCAGTCTGAGAGATGGGGCAAAGTGCTGCTTCTCAAGGGTGTTGAGAATTAATGAGCTGACATTTAAAAACTGCTTGGGAGATGAATTGGAAGTGCTAAGTATTACTATTTCATGTGGAAGTCTGAAAATAACTGCGCCGAAGTGTTCTGATAAATAACTAAATTGAGCTAGTGAGGGGGAAATTTCATCCGTCTAGAGAGTGTTTCTCTTAAATATTTTTCTCTCAGGTGGAAAGGAGTGAGGGGGAGAGTGAGGGAGAATTTATCCAGAGAGAATTTGTGTGTGTTTTGCTGCCCACAAATGGAAGAATATTGAGTCCACCTCACTAGTCTGGGGGCATCTTGGTTGCTTGCTATTTTTGTTTTGTTTTGTTTTTGAGACAGAGTTTCACTCTTTGTCGCCCAGGCTGGAGTGCGATGGTGTGATCTTGGCTCACTACAACCTCCGTCTCCCAGGTTCCAGTGACTCTCCTGCCTCAGCCTCCTGAGTAGCTGGGATTACATGCACCTGCCACCATGCCTGGCTAAATTTTTGCATTATTTTTATAGAGATGATATTTCACCATGTTGGCCAGGATGGTCTCAAACTCCTGACCTCAGGTGATCCACCCACCTTGGCCTCCCAAAGTGCTGGGATTACAGGCGTGAGCCACTGCACCCGGCCTCCTCTTGGTTTTTTGTTTTTTTTTTTTTTTTTTTTTTTTTTTTAAAGCCATGCAAGTTCTAAAGTCTGCTGGAGCTGGCCAAGGCAGGACACTCATCTGGAAACACCTCTTAAAAAATAGGCTTATGGCACATTTTTGTGTTTCTCTGGCTTTAGTCCATGGCACATAAACTGGGGTTGGGAACAGGCATTTAAATCACCAGGGCTGGCTCTTGTCCTGCCTCTGCCTCTCTGCATCCCACTCTCTGGAGGTGGGAGGGAGCTGTACCTGTCATGCATCCACCAAGCAGATGCTTCTGTCCCTGGAATCCCAGCTTTGTTTGGTGATCAGAAACTCCATGGGTATCAATCAGCCTTGACCCTTTGGAGGAGGTCACCACCACATCCAGGCTGGAACAGAGCCATTTGTGCTTTTCCACTGATTCCTGTTCCAGCACCAGAGGGGGTCAGCCAGCATGGCACACTGAGTCCCCAGAGTGGGGTCCCAGGTGCAGCCTGAAGGATGGAGAAGACATGGGCGCTGCCCTCAGGGAGCGGATGCTCTAGCAGGAACTTACCGTGGTCATGCAGACGTCAGAGTGGAACAAAGGAAGGCGCGTTAATAAACTCCAAATGTGAAGTGAATGGAATAAAAGGTAGAGTGGTGATCCACCCGCTCAAATATATTGAGTAGCCTCTCCCTCCCCTTACCGCCACCCACCCCACGCTTACCCAGAGAAGGTTCATTAAGCTGGAAGAGTCATCTTTCCTTCCTGCATGCCTTGAGACTGGGGCTCCTCGGCGTTCCAGGCCATCTGGGCTCAAGTCCTGCTGGCTGAGAACGCCTCTCATTTGCTCCTGGAGTGGGGTGTTGCCCTGGGGAGGCTGTTTCCTGGGGTTGATGCAGTGTACTAACCCCAGCTCTGCCTCTGGCCTGCTGTGTAACTGTGGACAGCAGAGGATTAAGCCCCTGACCCCTTGGCCTCAGTTGGCACTGTTAGATGTCCTCCCGGTCTATTTGGCAGTGGAGTATTGGTTTCATTAAAGACTGAGTGTGGTCTCTCTGACATCATTTTGTCCCCTCCAGTTTCTTTCTCAAAGGCCAGAACCTCACCTTCAGGGTGCAGACCCAGCCGTAGCTCACACAGGCCAGGCCCGCACAGACAGCTCTGCTTTCTGCGATTTCCCTACCCTGCTCCTGTGGCTTATATTCCACCCCACACATGCATACCTGCTGCCCCATTACCAGGTCCCTGGTGCCCCTTTGCCTAGAAACCACCTCCTGCCATTTTTGTGATGAACTGTCTCCCCCAGCTAAGTTAGTGTCATTTTTATGCTGAGTGTTCAGAGCCCTTGAGTGCATGAATGAATGACTGAAAACTGGGCCTTGACAGAGTGCCTGTATGTGCGCTGCATGGGCCTGCATAGCTTAGAGCACTTATGTCCTGCACTGATGACACCTCTGTCCGCATGAATCTCAAAGGACAGGAATCAAGTCTTCCTCATTTAAAAAGCCTTTGGGCCTAATATGGTAAATATGAATTTATTTATTTATTTATTTATTTATTTTTTGGTCAAATGAATGAATGGATTTTAAAGGTAGCACCACCACTGCCTCTGACAAACTTCTTTTTAAGTTAAGGGCTACCCATTTGCTGAACAGAAGGAGCTCATTCAGCCCAGTTTCTAGGGCATTAACTGGGCTTAGGGTGATAGCTCTGAAGTTGCTGTCACCTGTTGCCATTTGGCCAGAGCAGCCTTCTCAGGTAAGGGCTGAATCTCTTTTCTATGCAGGATGGCACAGGGGGGTCCTTACTGGAATAGAGGTTGGCCTCAGCGAGTTAATTTCCTCGTTGAACAGAATTTAGAGGCCGCAGAGTCTTAGTTAAGACTTGGTTGTAAATCACAGAAACCATCTCATGCCAGCACAAGCCTGTCTGTCTCTCTCTGTTGCCTGGTTTTCCATGCTTCTGCAGCCTTGTGGCAGGACACAGCCCCCTCCCATGTGGGCAACATGGGCTGGACAGATAGATATTACAGAATGTGGCCATTGTGTCTCATCCTTGGCACTGCTCACTCAGGTAAAGCCAGCGTCGCCACTAATTTTAATTTCCCTTAGCATCAACATCCTAACTGTAGAAAGAGGGAGGGCCTCAGGCATGAACAGTACTAGATCTTCTGACCAGCTCGCTGAGGAGGTAATAATAATGGATGGCAGCTGTTTAGTTCTTCATATATGCCAGAATATTGTACATGAATTAGCTTCTTTTTTTTTCTTCTTCTTCTGAGACAGAGTCTCACTCTGTCGCCCAGGCTGGAGTGAAGTGGTGTGATCTTGGCTTACTGCAGCCTCCACTTCCCGGGTTCAAGTGATTCTCCTGCCTCAGCCTCCTGAGTAGCTGCAATTATAGGTGCTCGCCACCACTCCTGGCTAATTTTTGTATTTTTAGTAGAGACAGGGTTTCACCATGTTGGCCAGGATGGTCTCAAACTCCTGACCTCAGGTGATCCACCCGCCTCAGCCTCCCAAAGTGCTGGGATTACAGGCATGAGCCACCGAGCTAGACTGAATTAGCTTTTCTTAATGCTCATAACAGCACTATGAGATAGGTACCAACTTGAAGTGAAGTAACAGAGGCACAGAAAGGTTGAGTAAGCTGCCCAATATCACACAGCTAATAAATACTAGAGCCAGAATCCAAGCCCAGGAAGTCTAGCTCTAGAGTTTCTGGCCTCTCCCACTAGTCTGTACTGGTCAGCTGGGACCTGGTCCTAGGTGCCCTAGCAAGCACTGTTTGTGGCCACATGGGTCATTGGCAGAAGAACTGCAATGCTTTTTATAAATCTAGAATTCGACAGTGTCACCAAGCAGATGGGATTCTGCAAAAGACAGGACTATATGCCCACGACCACATTTGTCATCATTTGATTTTAAATTGACAGGAGTTGGGGTGGAGTCCCTTTACTCCCCGAGGAGTCCCTGGGGACTTTACTGCAGTCCCTCAGGGAGCCTCACTCCCCGCTCCCCCGGGGCTCTCAAACCCTCTGGCCGGCTCCTTGTGCTTCTCCTGTGGTGATGAAGGGCAGTTTCTTGAGTACCACACAGTTCCTGAGATCTACTGAGACATCTTGACCTTGGAAATTCCTATTCTTACAAAATCTCTAGTTCTGGAGCTAAAGTAGGAAAAATTATAGAGCTGAGTAGTTGAGAAGCAGTTTAATTAAAAACAACAAAAAAAGAAATGTAAATGAATTAGGCAAAAATCTTCATGGGGCGTCATTATTGGCAGAGGAGGACCCTAAGAGGAGATTAAGATTTCCTTTTATTTATTTTTAAGTTCCATTGTAATTGAACCCTTAGGCTTGAGAGGATAAGGATGCCTCACACAGTCTGATTTCAACAAGCATTTGTCTTTGTTAATTTATATAGGGAAGTGTAGTAAATCTGCCAGGAACAGGACGGTGGCCCCTGTGCTATTTCAAGGGGGGGTCTTAAGAGTAATAGCGCCTGACAATTTTCCAGCAGCTGAGACATTTTTTTCTGCTTCAGAAAGCAAAATATTGTATGAGTTGTGCAAAATGTAGAAATGATTTGAAGAATTAGGGTGCAGCAAATAGTACAGTTTTCAGCAAAGCACTGAAGACTTCATCAAGTGATAAAGTTAGCAAGTGGAGGGAAGGCAGGGGTGGACCAGTGGGATACAGCACAGGTGTGCTGTGGGCCTGTCATTCTTGTTTAATTTCCTTTTTCCCTGGTCCCAATTTGAATTGCCAAAATATGTTAGATTGCAGTGCATTATTTCATTTGCCTGCTTTGTAATTCCTCTTTACCTCAAACAGATGAAAACATGGCACTAAAGCAAATTGACAGCTCTTGAAATGAGAAAGATCTTTATCCTTCAGAGTGTTGATGTAGAAATAAATGAAAGAAAAACATGCTTGTTGGGTCTTGAAGCAGCTTGAATTGATACTTTTTTTTTTTTTTAAGGGAAGATGTGGGTTTTTCCCTCTCCCTTCTTTTTTTTCCCCTTAGGGTGTTGTGTGGCTCAGGGATTAAGTAGGAGGGTTGGTTATTCTGTCAATACCCATTTGCAGAGATCTGAGTCGTGATTTGGGTATAAGGAGTAGACCAGAAATTTCCAGCCTCTCAGGGTCAACAGAAGGAACACCGAGTCCTCAAGTTGACTTCCTTACCTCAAAAAATCTGTCAGGCACCATGGGTACCCCACCCCAAACCACATGTGGGCCAACTAAAATGTCAGGTGTGCTTGCTTTACACAGAGCACCCCAACGACCCTCTTCCAGTCACTTCATGCTGCCAAAAAGCCCCGGTGATGATCAGGATGAATATTGATAAATGATTTCCCATACTTCAAAAGTAAGTGTAGTTTGTTTGGTATATGAAATATCTCAAAACATTTAAGATCTGTGTTTCAAAAATTAAATGAAAGACAGGCCTAATGGCTTAAAATAGAAAGATTAAAAACCACTGGATTTGATGCTCTTTTTTATCTGAGTTTGTTTTGTTTGTTTTGTTTTGAGACAGAGTCTCCCTCTGTTGCCCAGATTGGAGTGCAATGGTACGATCTTGGCTCACTGCAACCTCCGCCTCCCAGGTTTAAGCAATTCTCCTGCTTCAACCTCCCGAGTAGCTGGGATTACAGGCACCCCTCACCACACCCAGCCAATTTTTGTATTTTTTAGTGGAGATGGGGTTTTGCCATGTTGGTCAGGCTGGTCTTGAACTCCTGACCTCAGGTGATCCATCCGCCTTGGCCTCCCAAAGTGCTGGGATTACAGGCGTGAGCCACTGCACCTGGTCTTATCTGAGTTTTTTTCTTTATCCTCCAAAATCTTCCTGAAACTCAACAGTAAGCACTTATTGGATGCTTATTTTTGTATTAATCCCTCTAGTGGCCACTAGGTAGGGAATGCAGAGCCATATATGAAATTTCCTGAGGACTAGGGAGAGGGAAGTGATGGGGGAGTGTGGACCACCAATTCACGTATTCATGTGACAAAATAAGATTTCAGAGTTGTGTATGCCAGTGCCAAATACAAGAAACAGATAAGGGACAGATCTTTCTACTGTATGCCTACCTTATTTACACCTACTGTATCCAAATCAACAGAAATGAGGGCATAATTGTTTGTATTATAAACAGATCTGCCATGGAGTTTCTTGAAATAATGAGCCCCCTTGTGGTTTCTTTTTATTACTATTATACATTTTTATTTTAAAATAGTGTAGGACTCACAAGAAGTTGTAAAAACAGGACAAAGAGCTCTTGTGAACCCTTCACCCAGCTTCCCACAATGATAGTATCTTCCATTACCACAGTACTTTGTTAAAGCCAGGAAACCAGTGTTGGTAGCCTATCAGTTTTCATGTGTATTTGTGTGTAATTATTTAAATTTTTACTATCTGGAGATTTGAGTAACCATCACTACAATCAGGATATATAATAGAAGTCTTCCATCACCACAGAGAAACTCCTTGTGTTTCTCCTTAATAGTCACACCCTGTCCGCACTCCTAACTCCGGGCAACCACTGATCTGTTCCTCATCACAATAATTTTGTCATATAGTATGTAATAGAGCCTTGATACTGACTTTTTCACTTGCTATGACCCCTCTGGTCGGTTGTGCACCAGCTGTGTACCAGCTGTATTCCCTTGTAGAACGTAATGGAATGGTTTGTTTGCCCATTCCCCCTGTTTCTAAAAGATGGTTTCTTTGCATACGACTCATCGCACCACAGTACATCAAGCCAGGCACACTTACAAAGTTAAACCCCACTCATCCGTAATGATTTCACGACTTTGTAGTCATCAGTACAAAGTCTGTTATCCCATTATGCAGTCCTCATCCAACAGATATTTCTTGAGCATCTGTGTGTGCCGGGGCTGGGATGCATTCTGGTAATACATAGGGTAGTCATTTGCCACAGGCCAAATGCTTTCCTGCGTGTTGTATCAATAGTTTCTACTTCCCAAGGCTGGGGTGAAGGTTAACAGTGATCTTGTGTTCCTTTTACACACAAGGAAGCTGAGCTGCCTTGGAAAGCCATGCCCAAGATCATGCGTAAGTGGAAGTGGTGGAGTGGGATTTGAACCCAGGACGTGTGATGGCATGCCACGTTTCTTTTATTCTGTCATTGTGGCATTGACCGTACCCACTTAATTGCTTATAGCGAGTTTGCTTCTCTAGAAAATGAGTGGACTGGACTCATATCCTTTTTATCCTCTCTGCCTTGAAGAGTTATGATCCTCTCTGAACAAGAGATAACTTTGCCAAGTGACTGCATCTCTCAGCCTGTTGCTGCACTTGAACTTTGTTCTCAGCAGCATTTTCTTAGCCATTATTTGAAGACAGTTTGGGAATTCAAAAGTAACAAATTAGAATTCCTCTAAAAACAGTCTGTATGTAGTTCAGACCTTCCTTCATTTAACTAATTTTCAACAGGGTCTTTGGGTCAGGACTAGGACTGAGAAACCTATGGGACTCTAGGGATGACTTTAGGGACAAGGGGATTGGGGAGATTGGCAGCCCATAGGGGAAGGAGGGACTTACTTGGATGTCATCAAAGCCCCATGAAGAAACTCTGGGGCTGAGTGGTGCTGAGTGCGCTGATTCGGGTGCCTGATGCTATACAGTTCGCAGAATTCTGCCTTGTGCCAGAATCGCTGGGGATCAGAGGAGGCTGCTATTTCAGGCATCTAAGTGCTACTGCTGCTGAATTCAGGCCTGAGCAGCTCGTCCGAGAGGGCGGGGCAGAGATGCTCCAAGCTTTTGAAGCTCCACGAAGGGTTCAAAGGAGCCTTGGAGAAGGGATTCCTGTACTGGGTGGGAAGTGGAAAGGTGACCTTTGGGTCACTTCTAACTCCTGAGTCTGTGATTCTGAGGCAATGGAACTTCCTCTCTCCCTCAGTTACCAGTATTCACTCCAAGATCTGGCTGAGTTCATCGGAATCAAAGGCTTGTGCCTTCAAAGGGCTGGTGGAGAGAAAAGGGCCTGGGGCTTGGGAAATCTGCAGCTACCCCATGACCTCTGGCTTATCCCCCTGCCCCTCCCCTGTTGTGGCCAAGAAAAGTGGTGGGCTCTGGGACCCAACAGACCAGAGTCCACCTCCCATCAGAGTGGCAGAAAGAGATGGTGGGGGATGGGGAGGCACCATGGGACAGGGGTGTCAGAGAGCCCAAAGTTTGTTCTAAACACACATTGTTTCGTCTGTGCTCTGCAACCAACTCTGCGTGTTGGTCAGACAAAAGAGTTTTAATAAATATTAGTTTAATGAATAAATGTGTCACCTTGGTAGAGCTCTCCCTCTCCCTCGTTCTTCTTTTTTCATCAGCCAGCCTTAAAGAGAGCAGGATGGAAGATGTCTGAAGCCCTGTCCTGGAAGCTGATGTACTCAGAAGTCCCTGCCCTGGGGGCCCTGGCCTTTATGAAATGTAGACAAGCCCTTCATCCCATTATCAAGCCTTGTTATTTACCCTCCCTGTTTTTCAGACAGAAAGAAGATGCAGATGGCCCATGGGATTAAAATTGGGATTGGAACCGAGATTCTCCAAGCCTACAAAACTCCTTTCTCCTCTTCCCCTCCCCTCCCCAGGCGTATGGCTGCAGCTACGCTTGTCACCATCTGAGATTGCATTGGCCACAGGAGATGTGGATGATTTTTCCATTTGTCCTGATGTTTATTTCATGCCCATCAATATCAGCCCATATTAGGACAGATGAGGTGGTTATTTACAGGCTGTGCATTTTCACACTCGGTAATTATAAACCCTTCCCTCTTCGGTCAGAGTCGTGGAGATCCATTTTGGCAATTAGCAGTTTAGTATTTGTTTAATGGGAATGTGAGAGAGTGTTCCGGCACATCAGTGCTCCCCTAATGATTTGCCTCTCTCCTCTGGAGCTGGCAGGCTTGGGCCTTTTTCACGGTAGGTGAGGCCTGATGGGGAGAGGTTGGAGGGGGGAGAAGGGAGCGTCCAGCAGTTCAGCAGCCTGCCTGCCGCTCACCTCCCCCAGCACACTAGCATGCATGCACGCACGCACTCACAACCAGTGCTGAACACGGGCCTGGATTTCCAGAGCACAGCAGCCGCCACTTGAAGGAGCCTCACACGAGAGGCCGTTAGGCCAGATGCCATTTCCATGTGACAGCTGTCAAGCCTGTCGGATCCAACTGCTGTTCCTCAAACAGCTCTGTCTCTCGGTGTCTCTCTCCCCTTCCCTCATCGCCTCCTCTCTATACCCCATCTCAGATATCCCCAGTGAGAGCCGGCTGCCCCACCCTCCACGGTGGTGCTCAGGCCCACAGCTTTGCAAGCTCAGCCAGAATGAAGCTGCCAACCAGTCCTACCTCTCACCAGGAGACTCTGCCTTCCCTGGCTTAGTGTTGAGATAGGGCCTCCTGGGACTGCTCCCCCAAGGGCACACTGGTTCTGTTAATGGCCTTCCCTTGGCATAGTCCATTGACAATAAGAAAACTCACAGCATTGGGTGTGGCTCCCGACTTAACTGCATGGAGCATGTACGGGTGTGTGCATGGGGGCGAGGGGATTGCCAGGTTGGGGCAGTGAATTGGGCCAGTGTCTGTTATGATGAGCGTTTTCTGTGTGGTAGGCACTCACTGGCTACCACATGAGCCTTCCTAACAACTCCAGGAAGCAAGACACACTGAGTATCCTTACCATCACTGCACAACGGGGACGCGCATGGCTGAGCCTGGACTGTGTTCCAGAGCCCTCTGGCAGTTCCAGCTCTGCTAGAGGCTTGCTCCACGACTGTGGAGGAGCCCAGTGATCTCAAGCTTTTGGAATTCACTTATCTAAAAGGAAGAGACCCCAATATCCTCCCCTATCCTTTACGTTTCCAATCATTCCTCCTCTCCTGAGCCTACTGGGGCAATATACCTCCATTTCCTTGAGGTTACCTAATCACCTCTCTTCGCTTTTTGGTAGGATTTTAAGGCAGTGTTTGTTGTTCATCCAGCAGACAGAGGTACTGTGCAAAGCTCTTAGGGATTCAAAAAACAGAAGACAGGTAAGGAAGAACAGAAGACTTAGGGACACATCTGATTTTAACTACTGGCTCCACCATTTACCACCTGTGTGATCCTAGGCAAGTCACTTACTATCAGTGGACCACAATTTCCTCACCTATAAAATGGGTGTATGATGCCACGTGTGCTGGCACATGCCTGTAATCCCAAGCTACTCAGGAGGCTGAGTCGGGAGGATCGCTGGAGCCCAGGAGTTTGAGACCAGCCTGGGCAAAGAAATCGAGACCCCATCCCTAAAAAAAAAGCTAAAATTTTTTAAATTTTAAAAAGAGAAAAAAAATGGGTGCATGAAATGGGTATGATAAGATCTACCTCAAAGCTGTTATAGTAATTAAATGAGCTTTGCAAATTGCCTATTACGCTCCGGTAAATGGTAGTTATTATAACAATCATTATTTCAGGAGGGTAGATATTTTGTAACTTAGAGTCTGATACAGACTTGTGGAATCAAAATCTCTGAGCGGGAGGCTTTGCCTTAGGTAGATAAAATGTCTACATCTCCAGGATTGAGTTGTCTGAAGACCCCACATCTTTCAGTTCCCATGGGCAGGTGTCCCTTTGTTGAATTCATAACTGCTATCTGATAAACATTGTGGGTTTTTTCTTGTAAGCTAAATGGGAAAATAGAATGATCCCACAAGAATAAAAGAAGTAAGTGTAGGAAAAAATTAAGGACTGATAAAGGTCTTGCTAATGGGGACAGAATATTCTGGCCATTGTAAGGTGTGGGAGCCTTCTGTGAAGAGTTCACAAAATGTTCCTAATGCCACTGAACTGTAGACCCCAAAAATGGCTAAAATGATAAATTTTATTTTATATATTTTTTGCCACAGTTAAGAACAGTTTAGGAGATATTTTATTTTATTTTTGAGACAGTCTTGCTCCATTGCCCAGGCTGGAGTACAGTACCATGATCTCAGCTCACTGCAACCTCCGCCTCCTAGATTCAAGCAATTCTCCTGCCTCTGCCTCCAGAGTAGCTGGGATTGCAGTCGTGCACCATGACACCCAACTAATTTTTTTTTTTTTTTTTTTGTATTTTTAGTAGAGATGGAGTTTCACCATGTTAGCCAGGCTGGTCTCGAACTCGTGACCTCAAGTGATCTGCCCACCTCGGCCTCCCAAAGTGCTGGAATTACAGGCATGAGCCACTGCACCCAGCCCTAGTTGAGGAGAAATTATGTGGACTTTTTCTCTTGTTAGTAAAGGCCTGGGTTCAAATTAAAATAAACAGGCTTTCAGATGGATGCAAACTAGCATTTTTTGACATTTGGAATGAAGGGAAAACGTGCCTGGCAGCAGCAGCTGGGATAGAAACTCCAAGCGTGCCTCCATCACTGCAGTCTTCCAGGGGTAAACACACAGGGACAGAAAGGCTGGCTGTAGAAAGGGGAGGCCAAGAACTTGAGATGGGCAGGAAAGCAGCAGCTGGCAGGCTGAGGCTTAGACTCAAAAGCCCAGCATCTGAGCCCCAGGCCCGGCCCCGCCAGCTCTAGGACAAACCAGTGGGAAAACTGAGTCTTAGAGAATTTGTAATACTCCTGTGGGGTTATTGTGACCACCAAAGTAATAATAATACCTGTGAAAATATTGGTGGTGATGGGGAAAAAAAAAATGGTTTTGTTAGGTTTTCTTAAAGCCCTCTGTTCAGTTTTTGCCCTTCCGAGCTACTTCTAGTATAGAACTTTGGCTTTCTTGTACCAAGACTGAGTTAAGCTTAAGGAGAGTCCTAAGAAAGTAGGATGAGGCAAGGAGTGCCTGCTCCTGACTTCTGGAAGGGGATGAATGTTTAATCTTTAGGCAGCAGAAGACCCATTAATACTCATTTACTTAGAGCCTGTCTACACACACATATGCCGTGTCAAGGCTCAACTCAGCTCTGTTTAGCCATTTAGAACGGTGGGTCTCGGCCTTGGCTGCACCCTGGATCACTGGGGAGCTTTTAAAAATCCTCTTTCGGGCTGCCCGCTCCAGAGTACTGATTTAATAGGTTGGGGTGTGGCCATGGTGAGCAGTCATGGCTGAAAACCACTGATGTCGATTTCAGTATGAACCAATGGGATTTTCCAGTCTGCTCCTTCTTCTCCATCCTTCCTCTTTGGAGAATGGTGAAAGATAGACCAACCCCAGAGCATACGGAAAAGTCCTATTTCAATAAACTACACATTATTCCTGAGCTTTATGGAAGGAACCGATTTGAGTTTTGCCCAAGCTGGCAGGGAGAGAAGTGGAGAGAGTGCCTTCCCATGTTCTGCGTAATCCTGGACCCAGGCAACGACTGTCTCCACCACAGGCCCCAGGCACCTGTGGCCTGGGCAGTCCTGCCACCTCAGCTGAGTCTCACTCTTGTAGCTTTAGCTCCTTGAGTTTACAGAACATAAATAAGTCCTGTTAAGCCTGACACACTATAGTATCATGGTATTGCATTTGAGGGTGTTTATTTAGACTAACACTTGGAGCGTTTGAGTGGGAGCAGGAAGAGAAATTCAAGGACATTTGTTCTGGGGGAGTTTGGAGAGCTGGGTTTCTTCTCTTCCCTTTCCCCTCCCTCCTTGCATTTGACCAGATAATTTAAGAATCATTTGAAGTGCCGTTTCCTGCTTTGTTCTTGATATGTATGGCGTGTGGGTGTGTATATTTATATCCCCAGAGGAGTAGGACATTTCTCAGGGTGTGCATTGGCCACAGCAAAGCTCTGGAGTAGCCTCACAGCACAGAGAGTTTGCAAAAGCCCAGTGGCCAAGTCAGTGCTTCCAGAGCATCATCCCAGCTGCCTTTGGAGTCCATGTCCAGGCAGCTGGAGTCCATGTCCAGGCAGTCCAGTCCAAAGACTCTGCCTCTGTCCATTCCAGGCAGTGTCTTTATGCATGGATCTTAGGAGCCATCTCATAGAATTTCCTCCTTTCACAGAAGAAAAACTGAGGATAGAGGAGGGAGGTGACTGGTCCTCAGTGAGATCCTGGTGGGGCTGGGATTAGAACCCAGACTCCATCCATGCTTGGTGCGGGCACTCCCCACCACACCCAGCTGCCTCCCAGCACCTGCTGAGTTACATACCAGCAACACTTTTCTCTTTAGCTGTCTCCTGGGAACAAGTTTTTTGTGTCCTCAGATCAGTTCAGCTTCACTCACCTACTATGTACTTGGGGAGCCAAAACTGTAAAACCTTCAGCAGAAGAGGCAGTGGTCCAGGGGACTACTATAGGGTCCCACCCGTTAGCCAGCTAACTGGACAATAGCATTTTTGACCTCCCTCCATGCATCGTTGCATTGTGTCTTTGGTTTTTTTTTTGAGATGGAGTCTCACTTTGTCATTTAGGCTGAAGTGCAATGGCGTGATCTCAGTTCACTGCAACTTCTGCCTCCCAGGTCCAAGCAATTCTCCTGCCTCAGCCTCCTGAGTAGCTGGGATTATAGGTGCACATCACCATGCCCAGCTAATTTTTTGTATTTTTAGTAGAGACGGGGTTTCACTATGTTGGCCAGGCTGGTCTCGAACTCCTGACCTCAAGTGACCTGCCCGCCTCGGCCTCCCAAAGTGTTGGGATTACAGGCGTGAGCCAAGGTGCCCAGCCTGCATTGTATCTTTAAAGATTTCCTATTCAGCCAACATGTGAGCAGGGCTGTCTCAAGTCTAACCCCTGGATGTGGTCAACACCATCTGGCTACTTCTAAAATCACCCAGCAAGAATGCCTGGCTCACAATAAATCTTTTGACTCATTAGAAAGAGAATTCACTCATTCATTAAATGAATTAGGATTAGAGAGGCATCACCCACTGACTTCAGTGGTAATTATTGCTGATTTTCGTGGTGCTCATTTAGTGAGGAACAAGTTGCCAATTTCTCTTGGCGCTTCTAGGATCTCTGTCTCCAACCTTGCTGATGGGGTGAGATTTAGAAGAGGTCCCTCCACACCTTAATACCTGTGTTCCTTGTGGAATGTTCCATGAAGAGCGTGCTCCATGTGGAATGTGGAACCTGATAGTTTAATTCTCTGCCACATTTAGCACTTTCCCTTCTTCTGCCCCTTTTCTTTCCTTTGCTTACTTTCTAGTATTATTTTAGACTGTCTGTCTTCTGATTGTAAGTTTTCTTTGTTGTTTTGGGGGATTTTTTTAGAATAAGGACCATGTATGAGTTAGCTATGGCCACAAGAAGGCTGTGTAAATAACCACAAAACTTCAGGGGCAGACAGTAACTGTTCATCTCACGTGTTTGGAGTACACTTGGAGTGGTTCTGCTGATCTTGGCTGGTCTCACTTGCATGTTTTGAGGGTGACTGGCTGTCCACCCATCTAGGCTGGCCTCAGCAGAGGGGAGTTGGCCCTGCTCCTTGTGCCACCCATTCTTCATCAGGCTAGCCTGGGCATGCCCTTGTCATGGTGATGGCAGAGGTGCAAGAGAGAACAAGCAGGAACTTGCACATCCTCTTAAGGCTAGGCCCAAAACAGGCATACTCTTCCCCCGACTGCATTTTATTAGCCCTAACAAATTAAGCCCAGATTCAAGGGATGGAAGTAGACTCCACCTCTTTGGGAGAAGGACAGCAAACTCACAGAGGAAAGGGTGTGAGACCATTCATATCGTCAGTCTACCATAGACCTGTGTGAGTTGTCTTTTGTTTGTACTTTGGCTGATGGTTTGCAAATAGTGAATGCCTCATACATGTATGTTGCATAAAAGTAAATAAAGTTACCATCTGCCGAGTTTTCTATTCAAGATTGGATTGGCTGCGTGATCTAGACATGATCTGTTTATCTGTTAGGTAGATCTCGACATGAGTTTATCTGTGAATAAGAGTTTATCTGTTAGAAGGAAAGTTTGTGTCATCCTAGTAGAATCTGGATTTTTCTTGCATTGGGTGCAGGGCAATTCGGTTGTCCCTCTTCTTATCATCTTTTCCATCGTGGGATCTACCATCATCATTTTTAGGATTTTAGAATATAAACGTCTGAGAGAAGGGGAACAAAGAGAGGGAGAACTTGCCACGCTGAAGTGGATCAATTGCTCCTAGATGGGAAATTTTGTTTCATGTATTGACCACTGAGTGTATGTTAAAGAGGAAGAAGCAACCTCTGCCCAGTGTCTTTAACCTTTGCTCTTGCTTCTTACCCTTAGAGTAGCTCATGGAAAGAGGGGTCTCTGGGCTGGCAGCTGCATCAGCATCACCTGGGAACTTGTTAGAAATGCAAATACTACTGAATCAGTCACTCTGGCTGTGAGACCCCGGGAGATCTGTAGCTTAACAGTCCCTCTGATGATGATTCTGATGTGGATGATGTTTGAGAATCCCTGCCCCAACTCCAGCAGCCGTAGAAACTAACAGATGAGGACCCCTTTGTTGACTGTCACACACTTCTGAGGATATTACAGCATAGTCTGAATCGTGCAGTAGTCAGAAGTATCCCATTGGGATCCCAATGGGATACAGAGGCATCCCATTCCCCACCAGCTCACCTAAATGTTACTTTACTTTGCTTCCTATTTTTTTGGCGGGGGCATGGGGGGTTGTTTTTTGAGACAAGGTCTCACTCTGTAGCTCAGGCTAGAGTGCAGTCATGGTTCACTACAGCCTCAATCTCCCAGGCTCAAGCGATCTTACCATCTTAGCCATCTGAGTAGCTGGGACCACTGGTGTGCACCACAGTGCCTGGCTAAGTTTTTAGTATTGTTTTTGTAGAGATGAGGTCTTGCTATATTGCCCAGGCTGGTGTCAAACTCCTGGCCTCAAGCAATTTTCCCACCTCAGCCTCCTAAAGTGCTGGGATTACTAGACATGATCCACCATATCCACCCTATTTTGTTCTTTCATTCACAAAGATACACCACTAAAGATGCCAGGACCATATCTCAAACCTGCCCCAAGTTATTACAAGGCATATCTCAAGGTTGGCATAAGCTCCTTTTCCCAAAACAGACCGGGGTTCTGCCAGGACATGGGACAAATCATGCTGAGGATCAGATACCTCTTGTCCTTCTCTCTCCCTCGGGGGAGCCACTAGGCCTGCAGGTGCCCATTTTAGGTACAAAGAACTTTGTAAGGCAGGTGAACACATTGTCACTATGAAGTAAGTACCAGTGTTAATCATAAGGATGAGGGTGGTGTCCCTAGAGGGGATATTTCATAAGGGGTTAGAGAAACTCCTGTTCCTGGCCGGGCACGGTGGCTCACGCCTGTAATCCCAGCACTTTGGGAGGCCAGGGTGGGCAGATCATAAGGTCAGGAGTTCAAGACCAGCCTGACCAACATGGTGAAACCCCCTCTCTACGAAAAATACAAAAATTAGCTGGGCATGGTGGCACGTGCCTGTAATCCCAGCTACTTAGGAGGCTGAGGCAGGAGAATCGCTTGAACCCGGGAGGCGGGGATTGCAGTGAGCCAAAATCACGCCATTGCACTCCAGCCTGGGTGACAGAATGAGACTCTGTCTCAAAAAAAGAAAGAAAAAAAAGGAAAATTAAAGAAAGAAAAAAGAAAAACTCCTGTTCCCAGCTTCGCCTAAGCTTTTGGGCTCTCCTAGCATCTTGAATGAGGCCTGGCCTGTGTGTTCATGTTAACGAGTCTTCATAGCCCCCTGATCTATCTGGGTTGTGTGTGTGTGTGTGTGTGTGTGAGAGAGAGAGAGACAGAGAGAGGGAGGCAGAGAGAGAGAGGGAGACAGAGACAAAGACTGAGACCACGAGAGTTATCAGCTTGCTGGCTCTGGGCTGAATACCAGTTACCTTAACTGTGCCCCTTATTTTCCCTTGACTCACACAAGCCGCTTCTGTTTGATTCACATAGAACCGTGAGAAACAGTCTCGTATGTGAGGCTGTGTTTTTCATTCTATTCAGTCTTTGTATATTCAAATTCTTCTAGTTTCAGCTCTTGCTGTTCTGCCAGATTTCCATCGCATTGATGGCTTCTCTGAATTAATAAGTGTTTTGCAATTGCTGAAAAGTTTTCTACCCCCAAGCACTGAGACTTATCCATATTGATTTTTTTTTCCCTTTCTCTCTCCTCTCTATCTCCTTCTTAGATGTTGTATTTGGTAACGTGTTAATAGAATTTTTCATTCGCCCTGACACTTTATCTATTCAGGAGGTCTTTGCGAGCCCCATTGTACAGCCGGACTACAGAGGAAAGAGCTCTATTCTTTACGACAATGGTTGCCCTAAAAACATATACAGATCCTCCCCCACGCTCACCAGGGTGGAGCAAATGTTGAGAGGGCAGTATTAGAAAACGTCCAAACTTAGGAAGGAAAAGGGGAGCCAATTATGTACTGTTGAAAGGAGGTTTTGAAAATACATTAAAAAAATAATAATCCCAAACATTTATTTCCTAAGGGAATCTGAGTCCCAGTACCAAAACGTGGCCAGCACAGAAGGGTGGCTGTTTTCCTTACTGTTAGGCATTTTCAGTTCAAAATAAGGATTTGGCAAACGTCTTGGAAAATATGGAGATGGGTGCAAAACAGATGTCACATTTACCTGCTTGATACCTGGCAGCCCTCACCCCTCCACCCACCCACACCCCAGGCATTCGCATTCCTATCGAGTTCCAGGGTCTGAGTCTGAGATGCCATATGCTCGAGTGTGACTGCTCTGTGTACAAACACACCAGTTGATCTTATGGTGATTTTGCGTGTGTGGTGCATGGGAGGCGGAACGGCTGTTGTGTGTGTGGCCCCAGCAGGTACCTGTGGGGGGCTCTTGAACCCGCCCAAAAGGAGTTTGTCCTGCCTTGGGTGGGCATGGGGGCAGGGTGGTGAAGGAACACCTGTTTTAAGAGATCTCCAAACTAGCATTGCCCACTCCCACCATCCTGGTGCCTGGGAGAAAGAGGGCAGCTCCCTGCTGGAGGAGCCACCATGCCAGGCCATTTTCCTCCCAGTAACTGACTTCAGAAATGGGGAGCAGAAGGGGAAGGCCCCGGGAGCCTGTTTGTTCAGGCTTGGTTGCCTAGCAACAAAAGGGGGCCCTGACTTGAGAAGAGATTTTTAAGCCAGGCCATTCCCTTTGAGGTTTATGACCAGCTTGCCAACCCCCATCTTCCATTCTTACCTTGACTTTGCTCTTCCCCCTATTATATTTGATCGCATCTAGAAAAATACATTTGATTTGTCTGCAGGCACCATTTTAAACCTCGGTTTATTGCTTTGCCCAGTGTCTTCCCCTCCATTGGAGATTGTAGTCTGGGAGGAGTGAGGCATGAATAGCCCACGACTGCTTTTCTCAAAGGGATTAGTGCCGGCCCCCAAGCTCATTTGTGAGCCTTTGAGTGCACATCAATGGTGCTCGGTCCTTCTCAGCCACAGGCACACAGTGAAACTGCTCTGAGGACAGGGCCCCCCCGTTAACAGTTTTACCCACCCACAGCCACATGGGTTGGGTTGCATTTTTACCGTCAACCTTGAGCACAGAGTGAATGAAGAGAGTAGGCTGCACGCTGGTCAGCCAGGTGCCCTCCCCCGGTGAGCAGCTGAAGGGTGAGGACAAATGCCTGTGGCTAAAGATGTGTGCTCTGTGGGATAAAGGAGTGGGTCATAAATACTCATAAAAGGAGTGCATTCCAGAGTGGAATCTGGTTCATTCAGTGTGAGTTCCTTGAGCTCTATGTGGGAGTTGAGTGTGGACCCTGAAATCTTATTGCCAGAAATATCCAGAAGGGGTTACAGGATGCGTGGGAGGGGTCTGGAAGGGATTAGCAAGAGAGACAGAGGATGCCTTTGGTATTTTATTATGTTCTCCTCTTTGATGTTTTTACAAAGGTCCTAGCATCAATATATTTGTTTGCTGGTACTGCCATAATAAAGTAACGCAGATTGGAGGGCTGAAACAACAGAAATGTATTTTCTCACAGTTTTGGAGGCTAGAAGTTCAAGATCAAGGTGTGGCGGGGTTGCTTTCTTCTGAGGCCTCTCTCCTTGGCTCACAGATGGCCCGTCTTCTCCCTGCATCAGCACATGGTCTTCCCTGTTTGTGTTTGTGTCCTAATCTCTTCTGATAAGGACATCAGTCATATTGGATCAGGGCCCACCCTAATGATCTCATTTTAAATTAATTACTTCTTTGAAGAACCTCTCTCCAAATACAGTCACATTTTGAGGTCATAGGGGTTAGAACTTCAACTATGAATTTTGGGAGACAGTTGAGCCCATAACAATCAGGATGTTCAAGCTTCATTGTGTATCACTAAAAACGATTCATATATCCATTAGAAGGACAATAATTAAGAAAGCTATGGCTTCTTACGCTGGGAAATATGCATCGGTCAAGATAGTATACATGATTATACTAACCTGGGAATTGTTTGCCATGTTGTAATGTCACCGGTTAACAAAAGGAAATATTCCATATACTATATGATTTAAACTATATTGAAATAGGCGTAGTTTTTTCTTTCTTAAAAAAAAAACAAAAAAAAAACAAAAAAAAAAAACAACTCTAGGCGCAGAGCAGTGGCTCACACCTCTAATCTCAGTGCTTCGGGAGGCTGTGGCAGGAGGATCACTTGAGCCCAGGAGTTCAAGACCAGCCTGAGCAACACAGTGGGACCCTGTCTCTAAAAATAAATAAATAATTAATTAAAATAAAAATAATAAAAATAGCTGGGCATGTTGTCATTCCAGCTGCTCAGGAGGCTGAGGCAGGAGGATCACTTGAGCTCAGGTGGTCGAAGCTGCAGTGAGCCATGATGGTGCCACTGCACTCTAGCCTGGGTGACAGAGTGAGACCCTGTCTCAAAAAATAAAAAGCAGACCCTAAGGGGAACTATATAAGATATTAACTGTAATTGTGTGGGGTGGAAAGGCCACTAATTTTTTTTTCTTTCTACTTTTTTGCATTTTCAAGTATTTTTTGATAAGCAACTATTACTTCTATAATGGAAACTACCCCCTCACCCCCCCACCTGCATATAACGTTTTGTGTACTTTCTTAAAATTCCTAAAGCAGCCTTTATTCTGTATTTGTTTTGCAGGTGGAAGATGCAATGCTGATGTTTGATAAAACTACTAACAGGCACAGAGGTAAGATTATCCCAGTGTAAGAGGGTTGCGTTCACCCTCTCCTGGTCTCTCTCTGTCATCCCCAGTCCCACTGACAAAAGATCCAGTGAGAGTCCGGAGTCAAGCAGGTAGAGGTGACCATCCTTTGAAGATCTTTATTCACGGGTTCCAATAGCAGGAAGAGTTCCAGAACTGGATAGTTGGAAAGCCATTTCCTTCTGGCCTGGGAACTCCTGTTTAGTTATGCAGTCATCCCCAGCACACACATTCAGATATATCTCTCTAATCCCGCCTTTCTTGGTCCCTGGCTAACCTTGGCACTAAGCGATCCGAGGGGAAATTATTCACAGCAGTGACTCAATTGAGTTATCAATTTGCATTGAAGGAGATTCTTTAGGAGCAGACTGTCAATCTAAAGAGCCAAAAAATCAAAATAAAACTTTGTAGATTCGTTGGGTATGTAGCGATTACAGCCTTGGGAATGCCCCGTGGGGCCTCTGGAATGTGTAGAGGGCATCTGCACTTAATTGTATTTTTCCCTGTGCTGCCTCTGTCCTGTCCACTTTACAAAAAACGGGTCTTAACCTGGAGTCTATGAACCTCTGAAATGACATGCAAACTGTTGTATGTTTATACTTTTCTTGGGTGAAGATCCCTAGGTTTGGACAAATTCTTAAAAGGGTCTCTGGCCCTGCCCTTAGTCTCTTCCTTCCCCAAAAAGAACACATTAAATTTATTGCTTTAAACAGAAAAGTTGGAGGCATCTAGGAAAGTCCTCCCTGGAGGTAGCAGAGTCAAAGGAGGTGATGACTTGGCGTTCTGTTCTCCGGAAGCTCAGGTTTCTGGGGTTCCTATTAACAGGGTGTTAATAAGCAGAGCTTCCTAAGGGGGTGGCAGGAAATGGTGTGCTGGTGCCCTTGAGGGAGGGAGCCTGTGAGTGAGCAGCGTTTCCTTGCCACTTGGATTGCATTTAGATGTTTCCTGTGTTGTTTACATTCCTGCTGTCACCTGTGATTAGAAGCAGTTACCCAGCGCTGACTGTATGTCTTTCCTGTTTGGAGAAGGCAGAGTGAGTGAAAGGCAAGAACGAGTGGAGTGGGAATCGTTGCTGGAGGGGCCGGGAGAAGGAGGGGGATATCCTGAGTGCGCCTGGTAATCTGGCTTCGAATGCATCCCTCTACAGCATCCTCAGAATGGGAGAGTTGAGCACTGGGTGCACAACAGTGGTGTCAAGTGGTATTTATGGAGGGAAGAGATGGCAGGGGCTGGAGGGTGGGGAGCAGTGGAGAAGCAGGGAGAGAAAGGAGGGGCTTGCAGGTGTGGAATGATCGGCTTTGTCCACTGCATTGCTGGGGAGTGAGAGCCCAGAGAGTGAGATGGAGTTGGTGCCCGTGGTGGGTAATTCAGGATTATCCTCCATCGTCATCCACATTCTGTCGATCTAGCTTTATGGTTTCCAAGCCCGACTTGCGGATGCATCTCCTAATGTGACCTTCGCAGCAGCCCCTGGAGGGTTATTGTGACATTAGGAAAAAATCACTTAACTTCTTTATGCCTCAGTTTATTCATCTGTAGGATGGGGGTAATCGTAGAATCTCCTCACAGGATTGCTTGGAGAGTGTAATGCCAAGCATCTAGTCAGTTGTGCGTAAATCTTAGCTCTTACTAGTAGCATTATCATCACCTCCATCTGGTTGGCAAAATAACCAAGGCTCAGAGGAGGCAACTGAGAGACCCATAGCTGAGCAGGGTCTCAGGACTATTGATTTCAGATTCTGCTCTTTCTCTGCTGTGTCCAGATGGTACTGCGTTTGTTAAAAAGAGCACTGCCGGCTATTTATTTTCAGGGTGGGTGATGCCCATTTGAATTTGGCACCTAGTGTTCAGTGTTAGAATTCATAATCCTGGGAGATTCCAGAGTTGCCCCCAGGTGATATTGTTGTCCTTTCATTTTGAAAATCAATGAAAGTATTTTTTGATCTGCTGTGTGTCAAGCCCTGTGATGGGGACTCACACCGGTATCGTCTCATTAACTCTCAGAGCCGGGCAGGGAGAGGGCTGGGCATGGCAGAGGTGGGATTGAAACGCAGGACTTTGGACTTCTGGGTGGAGGCCCAGAGGATGTGCCAGGAAAAGTTCTCTATTTTTAACCAGATCCCTGCTGCTGTGGGTGAAGCCTCTTCCCTTTTTCCAAAAGGGAGAAAGGAAGGTGCTGGGCCGCAGAGATGGGGTGGCGGTTCGTCTGGAATGGGCACGGGAAGAGTGTGTTGCCCGTTGTGAGGTGGAGGACGGTCTGTTGGAGGGCCCGCTGCTCAGAGTGGCTTTGGGACATCATTGTTGGCTCTCCAGGAGTCCTGGTGGGCACTGGCAGGAAGGAGCATGGGCAGGGCCTTGGTGCATGCACACTCCTGCCCCCAGCCAAGCCAGGACCTCTGCTAGCACCCTGGGACCTGCCAGAGCTGAAGATGCCTGCAGTAGGGGCAGGACCAACTCTAAAATGTGTGGAGCCCAGAACTAGAGGAAAGGCAGGGCCTCCTATTCAAAGATGATTGAGAAGCTGGCCTGAGGGGCTGCAGCCTGTGGAGGGGGGATACATGCCAGGAAACCTCAGCAGGAAAGAGCCGCCATCCCACTGCCCTTGCTCTCATCCAGCACCCTCCCACTCCGCGGTGTTGTTTCTGTGTGGTTGGGAGCACCGGCCCATACCCATGTTCCACCCCCTCAAGATACCTGAGGAGGCATTTCTCTTTGAACTGGGTGCTAAAGCTGGTGTAATACTTCACTGCATTTAGAACATTTAAGGGAGTGGAAAAAAAATTGTTTTTTAAAAAGAAGAACATGTCACAGCAGAGGCACAGATCATATATGTGGAGTGAGCCAGCCCCCCATCTGTGGCCTGATGGAGTGTGCATTTGGAATCAGGTGATAAGCACAAGGAAATAAAATCCTCATGCAGCCACCTTGCCCCAACCTTACCTTCACCTCCTCGGTTCCTGCTGTCCATGATCTTATCAAGAGGAAAGTGTTGCAGTGGCAGAAGTTGAGGACATCTCCCTGGCTGGTGCCGCCTCCTGCTCACTTCTTAAAAAGGCCCAGACCATCGACCCAGAGGTGTTGTCACAGCACATGCCTAGCACTTGTCCTCAGACTCCTAGCCCAGCCCTGTGGGGCGGCCTGGGGCCTCAAGTCATCCTTACCCCAGGAATTTTGACAGCTACCTGTGTGTCCTTGGAGCTGTGTGACATGAGCTGTGTGACATTTGCAGCTCTACTGGGCTTAACATCTGATGAGCGTCATGTGGGCCAGGCTCCTGGGGCCCATTCGGTCTCCACTTGCTGTTAGGAGCCACAGGTCAGAGCAGAATTTGCACTCTTTGCTCCTACTGGTCACCTCCTGTCCCTGCTCCCTATTGGTCTCTGTTGGGGCTGGGATGCCCTCAGTTCCATCTGCATGGCGGCAGCTTGTATCTCCCATCCACAGGAGCACCAGCCTGGGCCTCACTAGCGCCACGGGAGAGAACCCAAGACCTAGGAGAGAATGAGCCTCCTGCAATGTATGTCTTCCACCCTGCAGGCAGGAAGAGGGTCCCGCGTTCAGTCTGTGACTCCCAGTGGGTGGAACCCTGGAGATGTGGGGGCTCTCACCTTTCTCCTTACAGGCGGGCCTTCCTCCAGCTTCTGCTGCTCCCATGACATTTTCCCTGGGGCACGTTCCCTAACTCTCTGAGCATCTCAGGTTCTTCCTCTAAAAAATAAGAGACCTGGGATTGAGGAGCCCCAGGACCTGAAGTATGTTTCTGGCCTTTAGCTTTTTAACTGTGAGAATGTTCAAGATGAATTCTTTTGCTATTTGTGTGAGTAGGGAGGGAGCGAGCAGTTGTTGCAGCTTGGGTTCCCTGGGAAGCAACTCTAGGAAGGGATTAGCAAGTGGGAGGCTTATCCAGAAGTGCTCTTGATCAGGAGAGGGCAGAGGCAGAAGCTGACTTGAGATGCCCTTCTGCAATGGGGTGGTCCTTCAGGGGTCACCAGCTGGGGTGGGAGTGGCATCCTTGATGCCTGCACGCTGGCCTGTCATCGGGTACAGCTCACCCCGTGAGGCTGATGTGACCTGGGCTTTCCCTGGGGAAATCCTGGAGGGAACTTCCAGCTGGGGACTGTCTTCCAGCAGCACTCCCAGCAGCTGGGAAAGAGGTCCTTCATTCCTGAAGGGGATCTAAGCATCCTGACACAGCACCCACTGTGATGGTGTGGCGAGTTCTGTTGCTTTCTAAGCAGGCCATGTTAGCAATCTTGATAGAAACAGCCAACAATTTCTGAGCACTTACACACCAAGTGCTTAGCACAGTGCTGGCCCCTACCATTGAATCTTGATGACAAACAGCCATAGGTGAACCGAGCTGCCCAGAGTCGCACACTGGTCAAAGCAGAGCTTGGACATAAACCCAGCCTGTCTCACCCGGAGCTCAGGCTCTTACACTCTGCAAGCATTGTGCAAGGCAACTGGTTAAAGCAGAGGAGTTGGTCATTTTAAGGGTTTAGTAGTTCCCCATTTTGTGTCCTTCTCCACACCAGCCTTCTTGCTGGATGACCGTGCTCCTCCATTTCCACTTGAAGAAGCTAAGGCACGTAAGTTTGGAATATTGCACAGCAGATTCCTGCAGCCAGACAAGGAGCAGAGCTATAGTTAAAACCTGGATGCCAGCCGGTGCGGTGGCTCACACCTGTAATCCCAGCACTTTGGGAGGCCGAGGTGGGTGGATCACCTGAGGTCAGGAATTCAAGACCAGTCTGGCCAACATGGTGAAACCCCGTCTCTACTAAAAATACAAAAATGAGCCGGGTGTGGTAGCGGGTGCCTCCTGAAATCCCAGCTACCCAGGAGGCCGAGGCCGGAGAATCTCTTGAATCCAGGAGGCGGAGGTTGCAGTGAGCCAAGATTGCGCCATTGCACTCCAGCCTGGGCAACAAGAGTGAAACTCTGTCTCACAAAAAATAAAACAAAAACCTGGATGCCTCCCTTGGCCCTGTGCCTCACTTCATTTCCTGGCCTTCCATACAATGATTTGTGCCTAGAGGGAGAGGAGAATGGTGGCTTTCCAGTTTTCTCAGTCACTTCATTTGCTCTCTAAAAGTTGTTAGAGGTGGGCAGGAAAACACTGGGCTGATCGTCAATGGATTTAATCATTAGGAGGGGGAAGTTTGTTGCTTTATCCTTGTAAAAGTCAGATAAGATCTTGGACTCAAGGCATTAAGTATTGATCCCAAGGTGGGGCTGGAGGGGAGGGACAGGGAGGGAAGAGGCAACAAGGTGCTGTCCTTCCAGTTTGTTCTGTTGTTGGCAGGAGGCCATAGACAGCCAGCGGGAGGGAGGGGGGAAGGGTGCAGTGGTCAGCTGTCTCTCCAGTGTCCCCACAACCTCAGCCCTGATGGAGAAAGTGGCATGCGGGCATGTCGCTTGCTGAAATAATCTCACACTCACCTCCTTATGGGGGAAGGGAACCCTCCCCGTTGTGAGGGTCACTGTAGAGGAACCTCAGCTGTCCTTCCCTCCAATTTCAGGACCCTGGGTTCCTGAGCCCTGCACAGCTGGGTTCCTCCAGGGAAGATCGGGATGGTTGAGGCCTAGTTGAAAGCAGGTGAGGAGTCTCTGAAGCTAATCCCATAGCCTGGTGAGAGAGTGGTTTCTGGCAGAGGACATCCCTGTGGCCTTCATTACCCAGCAGGCCTGCTTGCCCTGGAACATTGCCAGAGGCAAAGGAACAGGAGACACTGGGAGAGAAATAAAGATTCCTGTGATGGATGACTCCTCTCCCAGCAGTTAGCAGTTGCTTATTAAATGCAATGCTAATGTCTTTGGAGAGGAATAACAGCCCTGAGACCCCCTGGAAGCGGGTGGGATGGTTTTGTGAGCCCCAGCGAGCACCATCAGTGGCAGGCCTCTTGGACGGAGAGGGTCCTTTCCGAGAGTGGCTGCGGTTTATCCCAGTTCCTGGGCTGGAAAGGTGCAGTGGTAGGGGATCCAGCCAGAGGGAGGAGCATCCAGGCAGGTGGCCTGAGAGCTTGGGTTCTTCCTGGAGCTTGCTCATTCTCTGTCCCAAAAAGTAGTTGGCCGAAGTTTAAGGTCTTTGTAATTTGCGTAATCAGTTTATTTATTTAAATGGTGCCAGTAAGATGTAACTTAAGCTGTGATAGAAGATAATGCTTTCCTAAGGAGGAAAAACAGCCCTTAATGTCTTGAATACCTGCCAGACACTTACTTTTGAAATGACCTCTGAAGTCCAGATTGATGCTTTTATGTACGATGTATAAAGATGCTTAAGAATTGCAGTGTAATTATTTGTTTATTGGTGTCTATTTCTCAAAAAAAATAAAAGGGGGGGCATAGAAAAAGAGTTTCACAAAGGTATAGGTTACATTTTAAAATAATTTAAAGCATTGCTTCACTTGTAGGTGTGGCATGTCAGACATAATGTATGCATGTCCTTCCTAATGAGAGTCTACCATTCTGACTTTATTTACCTAGGGAAGAATGTTGGGACTGTATAAGCTGTAGATGTGACTTTGTAGGATGGAGAAAGAAATGTGTTTGACAAAAACGATCAGACCCTCTGGCCGGAAAGCGCACAGTCTAAGAGAAGGGTTGTTGGAGGGAGTCGAAAGTATGATAAGGATGTGCAGAATCACAGCTGGTGATGACACTTTCACTGATGTGACAAGAGGGCAGCCTGCAAAAGATTGGCTCCCATGCTGCCCTCAGTTAGGATCTGGAGCAGGATTTGCTGCTTGTCTTCCCTACTGGAATTTTACCGGTAGTATTTTCCCCACCTCTCAAATCTGCTGTTATCTTTTTACTAATTGCTGATGGTGCTAAGGACCTATCAAACCCTCCCCCAAGTCTGAGATGTGTTGAGGGGTTTATGGGAAGCCTGTAAACCAACAGTTGGTCAGTATTGGTATTGATCCTATTTCTGCACCAGGATTAGAAACCACTTGACAAGAAAGCGGACAGTCTGTCATAGACCACCCCCAACAGCCAGGGTTCCTGACCTCCCAGAGCTTTCAGTTTAGTCTGTAGTGTGATGTAACATGCCAGCTGGGTTCTCTTATGTAAGTTCAGGGTCCTAGATGGGGTTAGATGAAAATCCACTTCTCTTTCCAGAGTGGACCATTGTCGGGTGGCGGAGGGTGAGGTGGGGGGGGCAACTGTTTAAGAAAGACATTGACCAACAGGAATCTAGGAGAGAATGGTGAGAATGGGGTAGAAACTCAATATGATTGAGTCTCCTCTGGTCCAGCTTGGGTACAGGAATCTAGGAGAGAATGGTGAGAATGGGGTAGAAACTCAATATGATTAAGTCTCCTCTGGTCCAGCTTGGGTAAAGAGGCCTTGAGGGGAGCAGAGAGCTGTGATGTGGTCATGCATTGCTGCCTTTGGGTACTTAAAGAGATTCTGCTGGAAAAGAGTTCTGTGTAGCCTCAAAGTTGGGCACAGTTGAGTTAGAACAAGGAGGAATCGCCCAGTCCGACAGTGACAATAAGAGGACAGCCACTGCTTCTCTGCCAGATTCTCTGAACCCAAGGTTCTGTGCCTCCAGCTGGGCTCATTCTAAAGCTGGGACTGTGTGAGGGGGTGGGGATGCTGCGTGCCCACTGTGAGGGGCACACCCGCCTCTTCACTCCCTTGCAGGGCTGTATCCCCAGGCCCTGTAACCTTGCAGCGATGGAGGGCAAAGGAAGGGGGTGGGATAAAGAGTCAGCCCACCCTTTGCCATCTTTCAGAGACCAGCCCTGGAGCTGTCTGCACATTTTATTTTCTCGTTAAATAAACACCATTAGCCTTCCTGAGAAATTGGTGCAAACATGACCTCGCAAATAACCAATTAAAAGGGTAGGGTTGAAGAGGAATGTGAATTTGAAAACATGTAGAGGAGGCCATTAAAGATTCCTGTAGAATCTGGCAACATCGATCTGAGACCTTAATTTTATTTCTGACAGGAAAGCAAGGAGTGTGCTTTAATTTTTTTTTTTTTTTTTTTTCTTTTTTTTTTTTTTTTTTTTTTTCCCTGAGCTAACTCAATTCCGGAAGCGCCCATTCCGGCGCTGTCTCTTGAGATATTAATCAACACAGTAGCTTGGTTTCTGTTCACCTGCTTTTCTTTGGAGATACGGAGTAATACAAAGCCCTCAACTTCCTAGCAACAGGGCTGAGGGACAGGGTGCCCAGGGCAAGAGGGAACTTGCAAAGCCAGTGGGAATTTGGTACCGGGATGAGCTGTGCTTTTTTGGCCAAAATATAAATCTTAAACTTCTTTCCTTTGGAATAAAAGCCCTGGCACCAAAAGGTTGGTGACCTAATAGGTCTTCCTGCCTCCCCCTGCTATGGCCCACGGAAGCAGAAAGGGAGTGGGCTCAGGGTCAGCAACTTCATTGACCCAGAAGTGGTTTTTTTTGTAGAGAGGGACAATGAATCTTTTGTTTGGTCCTGTTCCCATAGAGGCCCAGCCTCTGACTCTCACAACATGGTTTAAGATCTCGGTGAGGGCAGAGTGTGGAGGTCTGAAGAGAAGGGAGTCTTTAACATGGCAGCTTGATTAAAAGCACCCCCTTTCTTAGCATCACGGCACTGCCAGTGGCTGGAGAGGGCTGGGCCAGGGGTCGTTGCAAGCCCTGGGTGGGCTGGAGAGGGCTGCCTCCCCGTTGGGACTTAAGATTCCTAGAGGGGTCCCGGTTATCATGCACCTCCGGACTTGAGCTTCTGTTTTCAGTTTGTGGATCAGAGGGTATACGCTCTCCCGTCTGTATCTGTATATCAGCATGGTATGCTGCAAAGAGCTTGAGTTTTAGAGTTGGTCATACTCGGTTTCAGATCCCAGCTTTCCCTTGGGCGTGATCTCAGGCAAGTTACAGATATTTTGCTCGCTTGCTAAGATAACATACCCGCTCTGTAGGAGTTAAATGACTCCACTTGCATAGTGCCCACCGCAAGCGGCGAGTGCGGGGCAGCCTGGGTTCTTCCCCTTCCCCCTTAAGTGAAATCACCGGCTTAACTTCTTTAGGCAAACAAACTAAAATCTGTGTTTGAGTTTTGGGGACCCCAGTCTTGAAAAATAAAACCCTTTTGTGGTTGTTTTTTCCTCTGCTTTGCACACACACATATGCTCGCATGTGCATGGAATATCTTTGAAAGGATACCTGCAAAATTGGTAACAAGGAGTTAGAAGTGCGTGTTGGTTAAGATCACACGCTCTGAAGCGAGACAGATCTAAGCTCTGTGACGTAATAGCTGTGTGATCTTGGGCAACTTACTTATCCTCTCTGTGACTCAGATTCCTTATCTATAAAATAGGACACTGGGTTAGCCTGAGGCTTACGCCATTTAATGAGAATAAAGGGTTTGGAACAGTCTCTGGCCAGAGTAAACACTCAAATATGTTTTATGCACTTGTGCATATCATATGCAGATGTACATACGTGAAAAAGTATTTGCTCCTTTTTTATGGGGAAGAGAATTAAGTGACCTGAGATAGAGAGATGGAATCTTTCTATTATATACTCATTTACATTTTGAATTTTTGTACCTTATGTACTTATTACCTATTCATTTACTTCTTTAGTGTGAGCTTTTAAAACTTATTCCAGTTTAAATTGTCAATGCAGCAATAGAACAACATGAAAGAGACTTTTTGAAAGAAAAAAATATTTACCAGCCGGGCTCAGTGGCTCACGCCTGTAATCCCAGCACTTTGGGAGGCCAAGGCAGGTGGATCACTTGAGGCCAGAAGTTCAAGACCAGCCTGGCCAACATGGTAAAACCCCGTCTCTACTGAAAATACAAAAATTAGCCAGGCATGATGGCACGTGCCTGTGATCCCAGCTACTCGGGAGGCTGAGGCAGGAGAATCGCTTGAACCCAGAGGCAGAGGTTGCAGTGAGCTGAGATCATGCCACTGCACTCTAGCCTGGGTGACAGAGTGGGATGCTCAAAAAAAAAAAAAAAAAAAAAAAAATTACTCCATCCTAGCACCCTACCACAATAACTATTGTTTGCCTTCTTCCTGGCATGCACATAAAATGTTTTTAAAGTTGGTTGTAACTGTGGGGTTAATATTTGTTGGGCGAGGTGTGGGTGCTGCCTCATCTGAGTTTTCTGTCCCGCCAGGGACACCTAGGAGTTCCAAACCAGCAAGATGTGATTCAATGCAGCTGAGCATCCTTCACCTCTGAGTCTCCTCTGTCTTTTTGTTTCCATAAACAGATGATCTGATGGATAGATGAGGATTTTCTTAGTAGTTTCTGCTCTTCCCAGACAACGTGCTATTATTAGAATAGCCAGACTGGCCCTGGTCTGAAAAGGAGCCTGGTTTGCACCAGTTCATCCAAGACCAGAGGGGAGGAGGGCCAGAACAGGGAGGTCCTCCATCCCAGGAGTTCAAAGTGCTTCGTAATTCAAGTTTTTAAAAAGTTAAAAGCATTTTTCTACCCCAAGTTATGACTAGTAAACATGTGGGGGACCTTACACAGCGTGGCAAATGCAGAATCTTCCTCTGCATTCCCATTGTTTATAGCTTAGGAGTCAAGGCAACACCTGGTTAATGATGCTTGTGAAGTGTCTAGGCCGTGTGGCAAAGGGATAAGAGCTTAGGTCTAGATTCGTACTGCAGGACTCACTTTCCAGTGCAACCACTAATCAATTGCTGTGTGACCCTGGACAAGTTACTAAATCTCTGTGAACCTCAGTTTTCTCATCTATTAAATGATGTTAATGTTATTAACCCATGGACTTGGGAAGTTTAAGTGAGATAGTTTATCTGTGTGAAACATCTGATGCTTGGAAGGCTATCTGTAAATGTTAACTTCATCATTATCATATTTATTATTGTTATTTTACTACTAAGAATACTGTGACTGTCATTACTTTGGGAATGGAGGCTCAGGCTTGCTGATTGGAGAGAGTGTTAACATCCTAGATGGCTGCTGGCAGATGCTGTCAAGTTTTCCACCTTGAAGGGTGTTATGGGCTGAATTTTGTCCTCCAAAAACATAAATTGAAGTCCTGATCCCTAAAAGATACCCCAAAAGAAGTCCTAACCCCAGAAAGATAAGTTGAAGTACCTCAGAATGTGACCTTATTTAGAAAGAGGGTCTTTGGAGGTGTAATCGGGTTAAGAGGAGGTCTTAGTGGAGGGAACTGATCTGACCACAGTCCTTATAAGAAGGAACATGTGAAGAGAGAGACACAGGGAGATGGCCACATGACCTCAGAGGCAGGGACAGGGGCAGTGTGGCTGCAAGCCAAGGATTGCTGACCATACCAGAAGCTAAGAGAAGAGCCTGAAACAGATTTTCGCCTGAGCTTTCAAGAGGGCATGGCCTTGCCAACACCTGGATTTCAGATTTCTAGCTTTCAAAACTGAGAATAAGTTTCTGTTGTTTTAAGCACCCCCGTTTGTGGTAGCTTGTTACAGCAGCCCTAGGAAAATAATAGGGCAAAGTAGAGCTTCCTGCCCAGTATGTCCCCTTGCTCACTACTGGCCTGCAGTCCTGGTGGTCAGGCTTATCCTTCTCGCTCTGTGCCTTCCTAGTCACAATTCCCCTCAGCAAAATGATGTGCAAGACAAGTTAGAGAAAAGACCTTCCATTGCAACTGAGAGCACAGCCCCCGAAGCCTGAGCTGGTTCACACCTTGCCTGAGTCTAATTTACCTAAGACCTTGAAATTGACCTTAGGATGTTAAAGATATGTTTTGGTAGACAGTGTGAGAGAGAGACACTTGAAGAAGTCTGAAGTTTAAATTTTAATTTAGTGGCTTCCAGGGCTCAGTCATTTCTGTATAAGCCAAGGAATAACCAGTACAGTTATGAGTTGTCAGAATTCCCAGCTCCAGCGACACAAACCATACTCATTAGAGCGGCGTTTCTAGCTGGTTCGTTCAACTTGGCAATTCAGGGCAATAATCCAGAAAAAGAAAGGAAGGAAGAAAAAGAAGGAAATCAGGAGAGCTCATGTGTATGACAACATGCACCCTGGCTGGCATCCCTATATACCTGACTCCCTTTCTATCCTGAAAAAAAACAAAAAAAAAAAAACAGCAAGACAACAGTGAACTTCAAAAGCTGCCAAACAGACTTCTTGATTTCTTTATGTTGTCCCAGAAGCCCTCTCAGGCAGGATCATTTGCCAAATTCAATCCTGGAGTGAATTTTTAAGCTAAATTAATGCAGTTGGAGGTCAAAATGGCAACACCTACAGGTCTCCAGTTGTAAGGATGCCGGTGGGCACAGCAGTAATTGATCATTATAGCACTCATGTGGATGTGCTTCTCTTAATCCTCTGGTATGGTTGGCAAACCCAGTAGTGTATAAAAATCGCTGCCATGATTTTAAAGTGATCAAAGTTGTACACCTTTGAGCACTCCCTACGCATTTGAAATTTTTCCCTCAACTTGCCACCCATCTTGGTATTAGGAAATAATTGAAAGCGCCTTCTTCCCCTTGAACATGTCCAGCATTGGTGCCTGTGTTCTAGCACCCTAGGCAAAGCCAGCGCCTCTGCACCAAATCTGCAATGTGCGTATGCAATGCTGACATCCGATTTATTATCTTGGAGGGCTGGGCTGGCTCATGGATGATTCATGACTCTGCTTTCCACTGCCGCTGGAGGTGACATCATCTATTCAGGACCCAGAATAGACACAGGAGCAACAGTGGGCCGTGTTTTGTGTCTCTCTCACCAGCCTTGGGCTCCCTCCCACTTGCCACCCCGCTGCTTGGTGCTCACTGAGTGGGAATGGTGGTGGCCCAAGGAGCCCATCGGAAATATCTCCTTAGTAGGAGGTCATAAATGTGTTTCAACACCCTTACACAATAAAGCAGAGACGGGACCTTCCCCAAAGTTCATCTCTTCCCTTACGTTCTTCTAGTTGGAACGTAGATTTCACTGAGAACCGAAGAGCTGCTTAACTCTGTGGCCAACTTTGATTTTCTCATGTAGAGACAGGGTTGGTTAGGAAAGTCTGGCTGAGATCATTTATCCCACAGTCTAGCACTGGACACTCTGTATGATGACTGATTGATGTCACGTTAGATGTTGGGATTAGATTGATGGTTTCCACCCTGGCTGTACATTAAAATCCCCATGGGGAGTTTTTAAGATGTCCTGATGCCTCAGTCCCACCCCAGACCAATTAAGTGAGACTCAAAGATGGAGCCCTGGCATTGGTTATTTTTAACATTTTCCAGCTGATGCTAATGTGTAGTCAGGGCTGGGCACCCCCGGGTCACATGACCTTCAAGGAGCCTTCCAGCTTTAAAACCGTTTAAAAAGGCAGCGCTGCTGACTTGGACCAGGTCTTTGAGCCTGGTCTGTGTCTGGCCAGTCTGGCACGTGTCCTGGTGTTAAGCCCTGGGAGGGGGGATGCCTCCTTCATGTGGGGCCCTTCATGGGTGACTAGGCCAGCTCCATCCGTTGCCTGTGCCCATGACTTCTTGTAATTTTCCTTTGTGGCACTTCTGAGTTCTTAATGACTGTTAATTGCTTGATTATTTGATTCTTATCTGTGTCTTCCACTCTCCTCCTATGTCCCCTTTGCCCAGCAAATACCATTAATCTATGGCAAGAAGGTAGGCACTCACCTTGGTCTCTGTCCTCATTTGCCTGAAAACTGAGAATGGTTCCTACTCACACTTCCCATCTCAACTTCCTTTGCTCTAACAAAACGGAGGTGCGGAAGCCCTGTCTGGAGAGGCATGTAGGAGCTACACCTGTCTTCTGAAGAGGGCCTTGGAGACCTAAAGAGATGATTTGGGAACACTGTTTTTCCGGCACCCAAGGAAAGAACCCAGCAAACTAATGAGAGTTTTTTCTTGCTGGCTTAAGAGGGGGGAAAAGTGCCTTTAGTGTTGTCGTAGCTGTTCTTAACAGCTGATTTAGAAGAAGGACTGAAAGTATTGGTTTGAATCAAAAGCATCAGTCCTCCTTGGACCCATGCTGCCTGGTTGCTGCCCTGGAGGGCTGGAGGGAGGGCAGGCTTTAGCCAGGGGTCTGCTGCAGTGTTTAAAGTATCTACGCACTTCTCCGCCAGAGGCCAGGTAGAGAGAGGTGTGTGCTTACAGATCGAGTTCTGAATTTCCTCGCCACTTCCAAAATCACTAGTTTTGGCATCTTAAGTCTTCTTTTAATTAAGTTGATTCATTTGCTCTGGAAAGAGATTTCCTGATTCAGCTAGTATATTTATGTATAAACTACTCTGGAAACACCTGGCAATTTTTCTGAGTGACAATGAGGAAACATAGTTTGAAAATTATGGTTTAATTTGCTCCCTCCCCCACGCTGTCTTACCTTTTAAAAAATGGGTAAGATTTACAAAAGAAGCTTTGTATTTTGCCCATATGTTTTACAGCAGAGATATGTGTATCAACAATACCTAATAATTTCCCTTTATGTAATTTTTAGAACTCTAGCTTTTAATGGACAATTGAATCATTCCTTGGCAAAGAGGAAATCATCTAATTACATGTTTTTATTTATTGTGAATTTGCAGGTAGGGCCCAGAGAGATTGGTGAGCATATATAAAAAGTTAGAATAAACAGCATCTTAATGACTATTTTCAGGAGTGAAAAGCTGTGTTGTCACTTTGGGGTCGCATTCCAGCTGTGTGTGTGTTGTGCGTATGTGCGTGTGAGCGTTGCTTGCAGAGTGTGTGTACCTGTGAGTGTGTTTGTGTGTAGGTAGGAGGGTGCAAGGCACATTTGAATTGGACGTGGCCCTCGGTTGGTTTTTTTTTTTTTTTTGAGCCAGAGTCTCGCTCTGTCACCAAGGCTGGAGTGCAGTGGCATGATCTCGGCTCACTGCAAGCTCTACCTCCCGGGTTCACACCATTCTCCTGCCTCAGCCTCCCAAGTAGCTGGGACTACAGGCGCCTGCCACCACGCCAGGCTAATTTTTTGTATTTTTAGTAGAGACAGGGTTTCACTGTGTTAGCCACGATGGTCTCATCTCCTGACCTCGTGATTCACCCACCTCGGCCTTCCAAAGTGCTGGGATTACAGGCATGAGCCACTGCGCCCCCCTCGGTTGGTTTCAAAAAATAAACTGGAATCAAAAACACTATAAAGGATCAAAATAGGAAAGTAGACACCTGCCCCTGTTTTATTTTGCTTTATTTTAGGTTTATGGCCTCTTTAGTGTGGGACTAATTAAAATCCCCCTGATAAGGCCTAGTACCCTGGCCTGGTCATTAGCAGCGTTGTTCACTTTTCCTGGGTAGGATAAGTGGTTTCCAGAAACAAAGTGGTTTGAATCAGAAATGGCACCTCCTGGGTTCATCCCCTTTTTTCTTTTCTTTACAAGGTTCTTTAGCAAAATGCAGGGGGTAGGGCGCTGCAGGTAGCCCAGCGAATCTTGCTGCTGCCAGGGCAGTAGCAGCTGGGGTGGGAAGAGGAGAGCAGCTGGGGTTGTGTTATTAGTCATTCCATGAAGAGATTGATTTGATAAATAATAAAGCAGTGATATTAGCAACACATGCTTGCAGGTCAGATGACTTCGATGAAAACCTCCAGTTAAGTGTGTGTAATGGTTTGACAATATCTATGCCTTCTAAAAACATCCTATTTTAAAATGGAAATTGGACTGTTCATGCAATTCTTAGCAAATATGCCGAGACCATTACCAAAGGGAGCTTGGAAATCTGAAGGATGATCTTTCTATTTAATTTGGCCTCTACCCTCCCCCTTTCAAAGGATGCTTAAACTCACTTTGTTTTCCTGTCCTTGCCTTTTCATTTTGTTAACTGTTTTGATTTGTAAAATACTATGTCTCATACTACACTCCTTTATGATGATTTACTGTGCTGTTCTTATCTTTCACCTTAAATCCTTGATAAGAGCATTTTAAAAATGAAATTGCTACCTGACACTATTATAAAATCTTGGCTGGCAGCCAGTGGAGAAACAAGCACGTTTGGTGGGGGAGGTTGGGGCAGAGAAGGAGACTTGAGTTTAGAGAAAGGAAAGATTTTCAAAGGAACTGTATAGCACTTTTTCCTCCCTCTGAATTCTGGAGCCCCCCCTCCCTTTTAAGTAGAGCGTTAATGCAACCTCATAATGCAACCTCGTAAGTGCCTCTTCACTATTGCCTAGTGGACCGTGGGGTGGGCGGTGAGTGAATTGAACAGACAAAGATTCTTTGGGCAAAGGTTATCTGCACTGAAGATGGAACTCCCACATGTCCTTTGCTATGGATTGGAACTGGATGGATGGATGGACCGGACAGATGGATAGCAGTGAACCGGCTACCATATTTACAGCTAGGAGCACATGCCCTTCTCAACTCCAGACATCCCCACCCCTGTATCCCACCTTGTTCTGTTCCAGACACATCAAAGCAGAACCCCCTTTAGTTGCAGCAGCTGTGACAATCGACTGACCAAAGATGGAAACTTCCGTGTGTTTGTTTGTCTAGAGATCTCCCTTTATCCACAAAGGGCATCACTGATGGGGGGGACCAGTAAATAGAGCTGTCTGAAGTAGCAGGTTGTTGAAATTCTAGTATTGTGACTTAATGAACTCTTGTCTTTAATTCCTATGACTTGGAGAAGACAGCCATTCTCTCCCCATAATGGAGCTTGTTAACCCATCTCTGCACTGACTGGTGCTTTTATTATTATTATGACGACTGGAGAACATAAGTCTGAATGTTAGAATAACAGGTTTCCCGAGTGCCTGGCAGAGAAGGGGGTGCATAATGATGATGATCTTTCGTGGGAATAACAGCGGCCACCGGCTTATCTGGCACAGGCGTTACATCTGAGTCGCCTGAAGTGCCCTTTGTGAAGACCTGGTATTTATTGTCCTAGATTATTGGGGTGGGGGAGGGGGAGGCAGCAGAAGGGACACTTATCATCCCGTCAGGGCTCGACAGCCGAGGGGCAGCTGCTGGGTGCGAAGGCCACAGTCAGCGGGAGGCCGCTGTGTATAACTGGCGATTCTGGGGCAATTATGCCCAATTTATCACGCACCTCATGAAAATATAATCCACCACCAAAATGACTGCTTTTGGAAACTGTCTTGTCTCTTTTGAGCCGAGACTGGAGACAACCAGACAAGGTTCGGTGGTAACGAATAAAGAAACATTACTTTCTGAACACAATCTTCTGTCACCAGTCACTTTTCAACAGACATTCAATCAAAATGCTAATAGCAGCGGCAACAAGGGACCGCAGTTATTGTAATACTAATTGATTGGTTGGAGGGTGGGTTTTGATAAGTGCAGCTGAAGATTTCTGAAATATGATTCTCTTTAATTACTGTGACGCTAATAAAAAATGAACAAATGATTTAATGATGATTTCCTGGGTAATGGCGTAAAGATTTTGTTTGAGTTTAAAATGAGATAGGGTAAAAACTACACCAGAAAAATAGGGCTCTGGTGGGTGGCCTTGCCTTTATCAAACCTAGGCATGGAGATTCAAATCCAAGAATGCCCTCGGAAGGCTGCATGGCATGGTGATAACGGCCTCTCCTGGGTTGCCAGGGCCGGTCAGGCTGTGGGTGGATGCCAGCTTGAAGTGGTTGGCATTTCTGGGAGTGGGTGCTGATCCGTCCATGTGTTCCCTTTGGGTTCCCCAGGGTGGCCAGGCTGCAGCCTCCCGCTGTGGGGCAGAGGGAACCCCCCTGCCTCAGGAGAGGTACATCTGTGCTTGAGGCTCTGGGGCTTCATGCTCTCGCCCCACAGCCACTGTGTCCTGGGGCCCTTCCATGTTCCAGGTGCAATGCTAGTTCTGGCAGTACTGCAGGAAACAAGGCAGGACAAGTCCCAGCCCTCCTGAGCTCATGTTCTGCGGGAAGAAAGAACATACATCACATGATTTCAGGTACTGCTGAGGGCTAAGAAGAAGAGAAAATAGGGAGCTGTTGGCGAGGGGGCCTGGGCCTACTCTGTTTAGGTGGGCAGCTGGGAGTGGCCTCCCTGAGGAGTAGGCATTGGAATTGGGAGGCAGAGAACTGTGAGAAAGGCATTCCAAGGAGCAGACAACAGCAAGTGTGCAGGACCTGGCATGGGAAGGAACTGATGTGTTGGTAGGACAGGTGGAGGCCTGGGGTCTCCAAGAGAGACAGTGGTAGAGATGACTGAGAGAGGTAGACAAGGGCTGCATGGTGAATGATTTGTGAGCCAGGCAAGGCAAATGGGAACCCTCAGAAGGAGGTCAGAAGGGCAGAGGCATATGACTGATGCTCTAGAAAGATCCCACTGGCTCCTGAATTAAGGAAGGACAGGAATGCATGTTTGAAAGTAGGGTGGCAGGCCGGGCGCGGTGGCTCAAGCCTGTAATCCCAGCACTTCGGGAGGCCGAGACGGGTGGATCACAAGGTCAGGAGATCAAGACCATCCTGGCTAACACGGTGAAACCCCATCTCTACTAAAAAATACAAAAAACTAGCCGGGCGAGGTGGTGGGCGCCTGTAGTCCCAGCTACTCGGGAGGCTGAGGCAGGAGAATGGCGTGAACCCGGGAGGCGGAGCTTGCAGTGAGCTGAGATCCGGCCACTGCACTCCAGCCCGGGCGGCAGAGCGAGACTCCGTCTCAAAAAAAAAAAAAAGAAAGTAGTGTGGCCAGTCGAAGTTTGTTGCAGAAGTTCAGGGGAGAGCTGATGGCGTCTTGGGTAAGGGTTGTACAGTGGAGGTGGGGAGAGGTAGTGGGATTTAACATATATATTTGGAGATAAGATATGGTAGATTCTGATGGATTGGAAATGGGTTATGAGGTGAGGGGAGAGAGAAAAATTAGAGTGAACTCTAGGTTCTTGGGTTGAGCTCTTGAGGGATGGTAGTGCTATTCAATAGTATGGAAACTACTTTGGTGGAAGGAACACATTTGAAGAAGAAAATCAGTTCTGTTTGAAATTCCCATTGGGATCCATTTGGTTTTGGTGATGTTTAGAAGTTGCATAGACAAAAAGTACACACACACACACAGGCACACACACACACAAACATGTCTCTGGAGAATTAACATAACCTACCCAATTGTTTTTGCATAAACCTCTCTAAGGAAAGGATTGTTTCAGGGGAACCCTGAGTAGATTTTATTGTCAGTGTGGTAGACAATGAAACTTGGAGAAAGGGTGGTTATTTGGTCCCTAAACACTCCAGTTTTTCTAGCATTCAGGGTCCCCTGTGCTTTTCTGTTGCGGTTCATCCAGAGTGTTTTGTGAATGATGTTACATCCAAGAATCAAAGCATCATTGCATCCACCCCAACAGGGAAGAGAGATCCCATAGATGTGGACGCTCTTTAGTACCCATCGCGGCATCCTCCTCCCAGTGTGTGTAGAGGGGTTTGGGCTCACTGTGAACGTCCTAGGAAGACCAACTCTGGGGTCCAAAGCCCTGACCACTCCCTTCTTCTTACAGCCCCCTGGGTCTCTCAGATTTCAAGGGCTTAACCTGTACAGAGGGGCTTACCCTTTGTATCCCTGTCCAGGCAGATTATAGGTGGGCCTTCCTGGGGTGGGTGCAGCTCTGACATATTAATTGGTTTAAAAAAAAAAACAGAAATCAGATTTGTGTTATTGGGATGGGAGTAGGGGCTTAATTGGGGCGGAGAGGCAGTGATAGCCTTCCTTTCAATTTGTCAAGCTTTCTTTAAAAAGATCTGCCAAAGAAGAAAGGGTAATTAATAGGCTTGAAGTCATTTCCGATGTGTCAGGATTTCTGCCTTGCTTCCAAGTGATAATGTTCGCCGGCTCCGGGCCTCTAGGGAGCCTTCCGTCTTATTAACTTGTCTGGGAGAAACAGGGAGTAGGGACAGCTCGGGCCAGTGGGTGACAGGAAATAAAGATTTGTGGTGTAGTGAGCTGTAAACACTAGGGCTGGATAAGTTTGGTGTGGGGGGCTGGGAGCAGGTGGGGGGGCATGCAGAGGGAGAGTGTTTGCTCTCAAACTCCACTTCATGAAGCAAAGTCCTGGAGTTTCCTGGGTCAGATGGCCATTCGGAGTCAGCCCAGATAACCCCAGGGAAAAAGTGCTTTTAAAGAGCAGCATTTAGACACTCGGCAATTTTTGTGTGTGTTCGCCTCTTCACCCCTTACTTCTCACTGTTTCTTTACCCCTTCCCTCCACCGTCAAAAAAAAATATCATCTC
The DNA here is from genome assembly GCF_000951035.1 of Colobus angolensis palliatus. Taxonomy (NCBI): domain Eukaryota; kingdom Metazoa; phylum Chordata; class Mammalia; order Primates; family Cercopithecidae; genus Colobus; species Colobus angolensis. The sequence continues at coordinate 6,434,879 of NW_012117043.1, read as the reverse complement.
CCACTGAAAAGCTCTTTGGACTTTACAGTAGTTATTCTCTCAAGCCCTGGACATTGCCTGCACACATAGACACCAAACTTTTGACTTTTCCAAAGACAGAATTGTTTTATTTATTTGTTTGTTTGTTTTTTAAAAGGCTCGGTCTCACTATGTTGCCCAGGCTGGTCTTGAACACCTGGGATTCTCCCATCTGGGCCTCCCAAAATGCTAGGATTACAGGTGTGAGCCACCAGGGCCCCGGCCGGCAGAATTGTTAATGAGTATATATTAAGCATCTAATTGTGCATGGCGCCATCTAACACTTGGTCAGTTATGTGGGCTTGGTGCCTGCCCTAGAGCCCTAGAGGGGTTTATGCTTTGGGAAAACAAGCCCACCTCCCCGCTGCCCTTTTTTTTTTTTTTTTTTTTTTTTGGCAACAAATGAGTTTAGTTGCAACAAATGGGCTGCTGTCCGGCAACTAAAGTTGTGGTTGAGTGGAGAAGGGATGCTGTTTTCCCTCCGTTTCTGGTAGTTGCTCACTACCATGACCCTGTTGTTGTGAGAGCACTTTGCTGTCCTTTCTACCTCACGTTCACCCTATCCTCAGCTGTAATACCATTCAGCTTTGAAAATTAGAACCTGGGTGAATCTAATGTTTTGAGTGAATGGATGAATGATGAGAATAGTTATTGTAGGCACTGCTGAGGCTTTTTCATCCATCCTCACATTTAATGTTTACAGTCTAGCCACTCCATTTACCTAATGGGTGATTGATACTCAGAGAGGTTAAGTAACCTGACCAAGGTCACACAACCAGTAGGAGATGGAGATTGGGACATAAACCCAGGAATCCTGTTTGACGATAGCTCCTTGACTGCTATGTGGGCTCCTGCATTTGTACTCAGGGGCAAGGCATCAGCAGTTGGCAGAGATCTTAGCTTGATGCCTAAGGCCTTGCTGAGTAGAGAAAGGAGTTCAGGAGAGGCTTGGAGATGGGCCCTTTTTGGAGCAACCTCTGGCTGCAGGGAGGTCAGTTGAGACCCTGGACATGCATCCAAGCATTTGGAGGAGGGTTAATGCTGGAGCAGGAGCAGCATCTTCACGGGCTGTGGTCTCTCCTGAACTGGGGGAAGCCAGCCTGCCTGCCTCCTCCCACCACCCCATCCCCGCCTTAGTTGTCAGTGAATGCAGTCTTTTCTGAGCCAATTAGAAATCTCAATAGGATTGAGAATAGCTGCCGAAGACAAACGCTCCTTTTAAGTGCTATCAGTGCACAGGAGTGGGGACTTGCAGAGCTGTTCTTAGAGCTTGGGTTTGGTGGCTCCGGCTGGCAGCAGGAAGCAGTGGTTGGCAAGGCGTTATTGCAGCTAGCCTGGGGAGGACAGCATCCCAGGCGACCTTCAGGATCGCTGTAAGCACAGATCTCCTTGACAGGCACCCCCGTTTGGGCCTTGTTCTTCTCCTTTGTTAACAAAAGTGCTTAAGAAGTAAAAGTTGAGTTAGTATAGGAAACCTGAAGTAAATAATGCTGGCTTCAGCTGTATGCAAGCTGTTCCTCACACACTGTGCTTTTCATTGTTTAAAATAGCAAGGTTTGGATTTAGGGGGTCACACGGAGAGAACATGATGTCTCTTTTCCTTTTGTTTTTGTTTTGCCTCTTTTTACCTTTTCTTTTCCGAAAGTAATTTTTGGGACAGAATCAAAAGTGAAGCAAAAATCCAAATGAGCTCTCCGTTTTCTTAATACCCATTTCCCCTTGTCTTTTTTTCTCTGTCAGCTTTGAAGCCGGGCTGGAAAATGTTGGAGATTTTCAGCCTGGGGAAGAGTCAAGGTTCAGGACATTTTTCCTTTTCCTAGGGAAACTCAGAGCAGGGTTAGACAGTTTGCACATCCAAGACCAACACACATAGGCACACACGAAACCCTCTGTCTGGGGCCTGATTCAGTCCGCTTTCGAGAGTGTTCTGAATGAGAGCACTGTGCTGGCGTCTTCCACCCCAGCCTCACTTCACAGGAGAATTTTTCAGGAGCCATTTTTCTATTAAACTCAAGAGTAGGAATTGATGGGGGGATGGGGTGCTCTTTGAAGATGCAATTTGAATTTATTTATTTTAATGATTAAAGAGAAAGAATGGTTATTATTCACATGAATGACCTTCCCCTGGTGCTTTTTTGAAAGGAATTGTGTTGGTTTATTCAAAGTGGCTTAGAACTCACATAATGGCCTACTTCTGTGGAGCTTCCTGAATGAAGCCATGAACTGGGAGGGAATCAAAGTCCCCTTATTTCAGTGCCGGGAGGTAAATGGATAGGGGACAAAAGGAGCCAATATTATGTCTCGGGCTAAATAAGGTTTCCAGATCAGGGGCTGAACTTGCCCTGACTCCATCCTGAATTCTTCCTGTGCGGATAGGTCCTCACCGGACTCACCTGGGCTGGAGAACCAGCTTGGCCACAGACTCCTGGCTTGGTGTGAGCCTCAGGGATTGCTGCTGGGAGGGAGGGCAGAGGTCTGTAGGTGGAGAGGTAGGTTCAGGTAGATGGAGAAGGCACATAGACCACCGTCTGGGATGAGGTCGCCATTGGATTGGAAATTGCTGTTCAGGCAAGGGTAGAATCAGGTGCCTGACATGTGCCAGTTGCTGCATGACATCTGCCGAGCCCCAGGTGCACCCATGGGGTTATGCGTGTACACACACTGGTGTTCTCACACCCCCCTCTTCCTGCCCTGCCATGCCCCACCGCCCTTCCCCCACCTGCTGCTGAAGTCTTAGCTTTCAAATGCAGGTGTTGAGGTTAATAACAAGATGTATCCCAGTTGGCCATTTGCTTATGAGGCTTCTCACTGGGTTCTAAAGGTGGGAAGGAAGGGATTTAAAAAGATCACGGGCGTGAAAGCTGGAAACAATGGTGTCCTTTGCTTGGGGTAAGGATTGACTAGAGGTAATTTTATATGCTGACCACTCCTGTAGGAAAAGCAGCTTAGGAAGACGTCAAGCCCTGCCTGTGCCCACCCAACCTGTCTCCCCCTGGCTGGACCACTCGCTCCAGACCAATAGCCCGGCTTCCCTGGATCCCTCTGCTCCAAAGGGTTGCCTCCTACTCCACTTGCTGCATAGAGGGGTTTTCTGGAACAGAGAATGCCCTGGACCTAGAGCCCCTTGTCCTGGGGCTCAAGGACCCAGCTCATGTGACCTTCAGCAGGTCTCTCCTGCTACTGCCCCAGGACTGACCACACACCTGGGAGCTGTCCCACCACTTCCTCACTAGACCCTCAGGCCATCTGGTTGAGAGGTTTTTACTGCTAACGGGACAGGGTAACCCACATAACCCATGGGGGAGTTGCCTCGGTCTAATTAAAGTTCAGAGTGATGTTCACTGGTCTGTAATTCCTGACTCCCTTCCTGAGAGAGTCCTGGGAACTGAGCTTGGCTTTCTGCCTGCTTCTTGTCTCCGAGCATGGAGACCAGCCAGCACTCCCCAACCCAGCCCCCCACTCACTGCCCTGCTGCATCCAGCCCCTGCATCTTCCACTTCCTGGCACGCTCTAGCCTAGGCCTGAAGTAGCAGGGCCAGACGCTAGGTGTCGCCGTCCCCGCCCTGCCTCTGTCCCCGGAGGTCTTGGCTCATGGGCTTTCTTGATTCCTGAGTGTCTTTTTTAATCCCTATTGCCCAGCAACGGCTTGCTTGGTTAGAGACAGTCTGGCAAGTTTCCTCTGGTTCAAACTTATGTTTGAAGTTTTTCCACAACTGGAAGGTGATTCTCTGGCTTCTGAGCTTCACCCAACCCTCTCTGAGCCCCAGCATGGGGGACCATTGGTCTGTTCTTTCTGTGACTGGTCATCTTTTACAGCTTTGATTCATGTTCTTAGTGTCCAGTTTTATATGTGCTTAAGCTTTATAAGACACTTCAGTATTTTTAGAAAATAAGTGGGGACATAAACATATACCACCCAGAAATGACTGCCCCTAGAATTCACAGAGTGGAAGAACCAAGCTTTGTACGGCTGACGTGGCGTGGGCTGGGAGACTTCTGAAAGGCTGATACTGGTCTTTGAATGAACTCTTTACCCCACCAAAAGAAGAAAAAGGGTTCCAGTGACTTCAGAATTTTTTGTTGTTGTTTTGGGAATGTTGGCACCACTGGGAATAATGAGAGATGCCTGGCCTATTCAAAAGTGGGATCAGAAACCTCAGTGTTGGAAATGCAGCCTTTGGCTGTCTGTCCCCACAGCTAGAGCATGAGCCCCCCAAGGCCAGACGCTTAAGGGCTCAGTGCTTCAGTTGAGTAGTCCTGATTGGACTAGGCTCATGGGCACAGAGCCCTAGACTAGGGACCATGATGGATGCCAAGGCTCGACCAGTGCAAAATCACCCCAAACTGAAAGCTGTTTGAGAAGGCAGAATGAATGTTAGTATCATTTTTCATTCACGCAAGTTTTCAAAATTCAGCCACAGGTCTTCCTGGACCCCTAGCCAGGTTTTGATTTTCTAGGCTGGGATGGAAGATGAAAGACACGTTTATTTGGTGGGAGGGGGATTGGGACATTGAATTGCTTTTAAATGATGTTAAGAATCCCGTTCTTCTCCCTCCTTTCCCACTTCTGCCCTGGTGTTGAGTTTGAAAAATCTTCCAAGACAGGCTGAGGCTAAGGAGATGGGGGTGCTTTCTTGAGCAGCTTTCTGAGGTCGGTTTTTTTCTTTTGAAATAGACTGGAAATCTATCTCGGCTCAGAATCATCCTTCGATTCTCATCGCAGAGGGGCAGAGAGGAGGGTGCACGGGCAGCCCAGCTCGTGTGCCTTTGTGGCCGTAGCTCCTCCTGGCCAAGAGATAACCGGTTGTTTTTGAAAGTCCTGTGTTTATCGCGAGAGAGCAGTGTGGTCAGAGAGGCGGTGAGGAAAGAGCCGGCAGCCCTTCTGTGATGGATGGGTAGCCGACTTTTCTTGTGAGGCAAAGGCAGCCCACAAGTTTGTCTCTTTCAAGAGGAGAAGAAATTTAAAGCGAAGCTCCAGAGAGATAAGTTTTTTCAGTCTGGTCCTTCATGTAGGCTTAACGATTCTAGGAGGGCCCTGAAAATGGCAGAGACCTCAATTCTCCTCTCCCTCCCTGCCCCTTTATGGGCTCCCTAACTAGAGAGGTTTGCAAAGCTTAAGGGGATTAATGCTCTTTAAACCTCTGCACTGCTTCCTGCTCCTCATGGGATCCGGGTGCTAATAAAGATGTACCAGCTTGGAAAGGCTGGTAAACACTGCTTTGTTGCCACGGCAACAGGCGAAACAAGAATGACACCAAGTATTGCTAACAAGAGTCCTTAGGATCAAGAGTTTGGGGAGAGGGAGGGGGAATGGTTCTTAAAAATGCAGAGAGTCTTGGCAAGGTAATTAGACTTGGTGCTCTCAAAGTAAATTCATAGTTTTATGGAGCATTACTAGAGAGCCTTGTTACTTGCAAAGTCACCCTCCATCAAGTAGAAGGAACAGCTAAGAGCCGCCAGTATCTGCCGCCAGTTGCTCCAGTGAGGCTGGGGTGTTGCGTCCTGAGACACCTTCCCCCGTCTCCTCCTCAGCAAGTAGTCAATGCGTGCACCCGCGCTTGTTTGGGAAGCGTTAAAAAGCTCTATTTCCTGCCTCCTTGGTGTTGAAACATATGAGGGAATGTTCTACACCTGCTTTCTATCCGGGATGATGTTATTGTTTTTAACAAGGTTGATAAGATGGTAGCTAAGCACTCCCTAAGCCTGTGTACTGAGCTGAGCACTTCCTTTGCTTTATCTCATTTCACCTTCAGGCTGACCCAGCTGTTATTAGGCCCATTTTTTCTGATGAAGAAACAGAAGGGTTAAGGAACCTGTCCATGGGCACATAGCCAGTGACAGAGCTAGGATCTGAACAGGTGTGGCTATAAAGCCTGGGCTTTGACCCGTGGGCCATATCTTTACAGACTTACTCACAACCATCCCTTCCTGCTGCTCGTATTTTCATTCTTGAGGCATGAGCAGTGCCTGCAGCCCCTGCTGGGATCTTTTGCTCAAACCTGCTGAGACTTTTGAGGGAGCCTGGGACTCTGCTCTCCTACTCCTTTCCTCCCTTGTGTTTGGGCACTAGGCTGAGCTCCTTGGAAAGATTTCTGCTTCCTGTGGGTGAGAAGTAGGGCAGTGTGAGTAGGCGGGGCTGCTAGGCTAAGATCCCAGGCTGCCCCGCTGACCCTTGTCCCTTCCTGGGTAATGGTGCCCAGTTGCTCAAGCCATACCTGAGGCTTCAGCCCGGGACCCATCTCCCACACATCTGGCCAGCCTCTGCCCTGCCAGCTCTGGGTCGCCCTGTCCTCTACACCTACTGCCATGCTCTGCTTCAGGCACCTATCCCATCTGTCCCTGGCAGAGCAGCAACTCTCCGGGGGCTCCTGCCCCCAGGCCTGTGCCTCTCTAATCCATTTAGAGGGATCTTTCTGAAATGTGATTCTGGTCAGGCCAAGTTTGGTGGCTGCCTGCTCAGGCACCTCAGTGTGACCTCCAGGTTGGGCGTGATGGAGCCTACCTCTCCATTCCCTGCCAGCCAGGATTCCCTGCTCAGTGCAGCCGGGACCCCAGCAGCTCCTTAACCAACCAGGTTCCCTGTCAACTTTTGCACATATTAACCCCTACCCACCTTTCCTTTGACAAACTCATGAGGGTCCCCAGATGGGTGCCCCTTCCTGCCTCCTGAACCCCCTGAGCATGCCTCCATCATTATTTCCCTGCACTGACTCCCCCAGTTACTATGAGGATCTTAACTGCAGGAGACCATATTGTGTTCCTCTTGGTGTCCCCAGTACCTGGGACATAATAGGTACTTGGTATATGCTTATTAACCAGAAGAGTGATGGCGTTTATCCTCACCAGGTTGCTATGGCAACAGATGCTGCAGCCCCTTGAGGCCAAGTGACTTGAGACCTTGGAGGTCCAAAGGTCACACAACTACTTTCCTGGAGCCCCACCTGGCATCCTCCTCTCCCTATAGCCAGGACAGGCTGCCCAGCCTCAGAACCACCACTTGTTGTGACTATTAAACCCCATGTCCCAGTGATGCCTGGAGACCATGCCTCAGGCACTTTACACAGTTAGTGGTAATGGTGACACATTATCTGAGTTTTGTTGCTTGTACATTTCTTTTATGCTGATAAGCTTAGAACTGGATTGGAATTGAGTGGGGGACATTGTCCAGTGTCTATCAAGAATGTAATGGTGAACATTTAATGTTTTTTTCTCCTTCTTCCCCACAGTATCAGTTTTCTTATTGAATTTGGGAAGCAATGGCAATTGATTAAGTTGCAGTGAAGCTTGCCCTAAAAGGAAATGATTGATAATCCGTTTAGGTCTGGCTTGCTTGCTTCTCCCCTCCTGATTTCCTTGGCCACTTTTTCAATTACCAACTGTATTTAGCTTGGTTTGCTTGTTGTAACTCATTTCCCCTTCCTCCAGGATCTGCAGGGAAGTTGTAATGTAATGTTAGAGTAGTGACATCTAATTATTTCCCTGAGACATCAGTTAGAAATGTAAGAATACTTCTTCCTTGAGGCGGGCACACGAGGGATGGGAGTCTGTGAGGCAGAACGTGTCTGTGCTGCCATCAGTCTTTGGGGTGGGAGGGAGGTCAGGGCGTCCAGTGACATCACAGCCTCCTGTCACAGGACTCAGAGCCCATGTGGGCTCCCGAGGCAAGCTCATAGGATTGTTTTCCAAGTGGACTGATTGGCTGGTTGGGCCTTTGCCATTAAGTGAGTTTATGAGGCCCTCACTACTGGGAGAGAGGCTTTGCAGAGGCATGTGGCACTCTGATGAGGTTCATACTTGGTGTTCAGAGCTTTTTGTTTCTTTAGCTAATATCTTTAAGGTCAAACCATCTACAGAGTACTTTTACCCACTCAGTGACAGCTTGAGATCCTCCCAACAGTACTAATAAAAGAAAGGAGGAATTGAATTAGCATCTATGTTTACCCTCCCAAATTAATATACGTATAACGTCTGGCCTTATTTGGTTTTTAGTGATGTATGCTGTCATGGCTGCCTTCTCAGTGGAAGCACCGGGTGTGGGATCTCCCTGTTTCACAGATGGGTTGACTGAGGCCTAAAATGGAGAAGGGACTTGTCCAAGATGGTTCAGGGAATGGAGTATGGAGCCCACTGTTGGGATCATCAAAATGCCCGATAATAGCGTTCCTCATCCCTGCCTGAGGAGTGAACAGGCTGAGGGGTAAGCCAAAGGCATGGCAGATGGTACATGGAAATATCACCTTCTTAAGAAATGTTACGATGAGGGGCAGGCTGCCTGCATGAGAATTCCTCAATCATAGGCAACCAGGTAGGAGGTAGGCTGACTTACATGGGACAGCCAGGGCAGCATCTTGCTACCTCTTTTTATACAAGACGAGTCCAGGAATGTTCCACAAAAAAAAAGCACAGGAGTTACTCAGGACCTGGAGGCTTTTCCCAAGACATCATGATGGAGTCTTCAGGGTCTGCTCCCGGGGCCAACCCCCCTTTCCCACTCCTTCCTGACTCTCATGAATAACGAGTTTGGAATTAATTTGGTAATGCCATCACCACCCAGCTCACTTCTCAGTTACTTTCTGTTTGCTGTGGACTGTGAAAGGTGTGGATTACCCAGGGAGAACCCTGCCTTGAAGGGTCTGTGGCCAGGGACAGGTTCTCTGGGCTGTTGGCTGTTGGCCGTCTGCCCATACCAAGGCAAGCCTTTCTGCGTGGAAGTCTGGCAGGTGTATATTCGCTTCCCGGTGGGAATGGGGAGCAGAGGTTTCACTGAGCGTCTCTTGGGAGTGCACAGTCCCTAATTTCTGAAATACCATTGATGAGAAGCAGTCCCAGTTTGGGTCTGAGTTAATGGGTTAAAAGAGCAGAACTGTTTTCTTGGGTGCTGAATATTTCTTCTAGATGTTCAGGTCAATAACCAAGGCAGCTAAGTCAGCGAATTGTCAGCATTCCAGAAAGAAACGCCATCTCCTTGGGTGCCGAGGACCTCCGGGGCTGCAGCTGACTCTGCCCTCGCACACCCTTCTTGGCTTTCATGATTTATTTTGTCAAGAAGAATGAGGGGTCAGGAGTGGCATCTCTCATAACAGCCCCCTCCCGTCTTCTGAGAGTGCTCAAGAAGGAGCTTGCCTGCTGCTGGCATGGGGAGCTGACAAAATATTTAAATAAAGGCTCTGGGGGAAAAGGACATGCTTAGATTGCGAAGAGAAATTCCACGCAGTTATGGTCTCGGCGTATTAGGCGCCTCTGTAATTGCACCTATTCAGCACTGCCATTTCTAGTCACCACGCAGCCATCCGAGGGAAGACGGATGCTCTAAAAATGGCCCCGAGAACAGTCTTTTTAAAAAGGCAGTTAACGATCTGGAGCTATAAATAGTGTCTTTCCAACAAATAACAAAGAGGGTCAGTTCCCCTTTCGGCCTCTGCTATTGAGGCCCCGCATCCTGGAGTGAGTGAGTAGGGTCAGGAGGATTTGCACCTCCCCTAGAGTTTGAGTTCTTGGGGGCCCGATGAGACCCAGCCTGTTGCCTAGAGGTGCGGATGAGACCCTGGCTGGCTGAACTGCCACTCACTGTGTGTTTTTGGAGACACATCCCCCCTGGTGGCACAACAACAGAAAGCCATGACTCTAAGTCACTTGCCCCAGTCCTCTGACCTCTCTTAAGCCCAGACCAGCCCTTCTGCCAGTTATAAAGCACCAGCCCTGCCAAGAGCAAAAGACAGCCCTGCTGGATCCTGCTGTCTCTTTGTGGAGTTCCTGAATCACAGAACCTCCCACTTCATCTGTTTGCCTCCCATGTAGCAAGAACTCAGAGGTTCGGCTGGGCGCAATGGCTCACGCCTGTAATTCCAGCACTTTGGGAGGCCAAGACAGGCAGATCACCTGAGGTCAGGAGTTCGAGACCAGCCTGGCCAACATGGTGGAACCCCGTCTCTACTAAAAATACAAAAAAATTAGCCGGGTGTGGTAGCAGGAGCCTGTAACCCCACTACTCAGGTAGCTGAGGCAGGAGAATCACTTGAACCCAGGAGGTGGAGGTTGCAGTGAGCCAAGATGGCACCACTGTACTCCGGCCTGGATTACAAGAGTGAGACTCCATCTAAAAAAAGAAAAGAAAAGAAATCAGAAGTTCTTTGACATCATTTTAATTCATACCTTCTCCAAATCAGAACCACAAAAGCAGCATTACCTACACCCAAAATAGACAGAGACATCAACAGAAGCACAAAGTGAGATGGAACCCCGTCTCCCCACCTGAGAGGGAGACTTTGGGCTGAAACAAGAGGACAGCATTTGGAAAGTTAATGCCAAGGAAATGAGAAGGATGGGAGTAAAAAGAGGACAAGCCCCATTGTCGTTTTTATCAGTTCCCCCTCTCTCCTCTCCTGTCTCATCCGCTCCCTGCTTGAGGACAGTGCGGTTTCCCTAGACTCCTTTCCAGACCAGCTGCAGCCCCATTGGCAATACCAGCTTCCCTAGCTGGGGTTGGCTAGACGGTGTGGGTCTTGGCGGAAGATGACACATGGGCGGCAGAGTGACTTTGTCTCCTGCATCGAGTGCTTGTCTCAGCCCTGTCCCTAGCCATATAGAATCCTAGTGGTGAACATGCAACGCCCCTGAGAGCCACCGACCAGGCAGGCACTGGGGTGAGGGAAAGTGAGGGGACTGTATGGGACCAGCTGTGCTGATGACAGCCTGCCACCCAAGGGATGCCTGCCCCTGCACCCTGGCTTTGTTCCTGCACCTGCTCCCCAGGCAGCCAAATCCAGTGCATTTCTCCAGCTTCTGCTCAGAGACAGCCAGTGTCTGCTGAAGGACCAAGGCCACTGGACGTCTGGAGAGAGTCTGGCCACAATAGTGGTGGATGCCTCCATAGGCTGCCCCACGGCCCTGCAGAGGTAGGGCTTCATGAAGCAGGAGCAGGCAGCTGAGACCTGGGCCGGGCCACCTGTGCGGGTAACTCCTTCACTGCTCTTGGTTGGTGGAGTTGTAAGATCAGTTCTTCAGCAGGATGCTGCGGGTTTTCTGAGGCCTGTGGCCATCTGGATTTGTGCTCCAAACGTATTATACCATGTTAACAGGTTTTAAAGTAGAAACACATGTGATTCTGGAAGGCTGGAGATGGGGCAGTGGAGGAGACTGTTTAAAATTGCTGTTTGATTTCTCTCGTAGTACAGTAGCAAATGTAAAAACCTATTATGGTCCACGGAAGCGGTTCCTTGCGTAATGACATCTTCATAACTTGCCCTGCTAGCTGACTTTTCTCACAGTCTCTGAGGGGAGGTTTTGTTCTTTTAAAATATTTTCTTGGGTGGTGGAGGGGGAGAGTTTGGGGGCGCTAAGCCCCCCAACCGAAACTCCTGGGATGGGGGACTTGCAGTAACCTGTGCCCCTCCGAGGAGCCCTGGAGTGGGGTTGGAGGGGACACGTCCACCCAGTTCCACGGGGATTTACAAGGTCTGCTTCATGGACATTTTCAAAACTCTTCTCTGTGCTACTTCCTCCCACCACCTCCAGATGACCGTGTTTTAGAAGAGTGGCTGGGAAACAAGGACTCAGATATCAGCCTGCCTTTTAGAAATCCCAGCTTTTAACTACCTACCAGCTGAGCAACCTTAGGCCAGTTACATAATCCTCAGAGCCTCTGACTCCTTATCTGCAAGATGGGGTAACAGTAACACATGCCTGCTATTGTTTATTACTGATGTTGCTGTTTCTGAGCAGTATAATAATGCTGCTATTATTAACAATTACTGCCGGTATAGAGAGGAGTCATTAGGGCAATGCCTGTCTGGTTCCTCACAGCTCAGTAAAGCTGGTAGTTGCCACCAGCACAAGCATGCCTTGCAGGTTGGTTTTGGTTATTTAATCTTTGCCAAGTAATGCATTGTGGGTTTCTGTTCTGTGAGCATCTCAGGAAAGGAGGCAAGCCAGTTTCGCCCCCGTGGAACTGGGGCAGGAGCAGAGATGGAAGGGTGGAAAGCCCACCATCCTCCCAACTCCGAAGGAGCTGCTCCCTGCTTTGGGGGAATGGTAACTTTCCGGAGCCCACCTAGCTGATGAAGCAAATGGCGGTGAGGTCGGTGCCCTCTGCACAGGCTGATGTGCACATTTAGGGAGTCAAGTATGGAAACCTCTTGTTCTCATACTGTCTGTTCTTGAGCAGTGATGAAGAGACCTCACGACCCAGAAGAAACCAAGCCAAGTGATGAAACCACAGCCCTGAGATGGCGAGATGGTGGTGTGGGTGGGCCTGGGAGCTTTGGGCAGGGCTCTGCCCAGGTGGAGGGTGGGAGCATTTGATATTTTTGTCCATCTGCCTGGAACACACTGTATTTGCAGTTGCATCACCCACATCTCAGTCCCTGAGGCCTGTTAGCCCCAGACAGGCCCCAGATATCACAAAAATCCCTGCTCTTCCTCTCCCGTCTTGCTGTTTTCCAACCCCAGCATATCCATTTCTGTGCCGTTTATTCTGAGAAATCCCGTGTGAATTGTGCTTGAACTAGCGGGTCAGAGACTGTCTCCCACCTCCACCCCCACCTGACCTTTCATCCAGACTGCAAACAGGAAGCAATAAGAACTGTTTGCCCAGTTGCTGCTTTGATCTTCTGGGCCCCTTTTGGGGTAGGTGGCTGTGCTAGTGAGGAAACATGGGCCAGACGTCCACAGGCAGGGGAGCTGTGAGGACGACGGGTAGGAAACCCACAGCCAGGTGCTCCAAGAAGCAGTAGCATGTGCCCGAGAGCATCCTCTGCTGCTCCTCTTGAAGCAGCACCCCTTTATCCAGGGGGGATCGGCTGCATGTTTAATGAGGAACTTTAGAGACCTGGAAGGTGCCTACCTAAGCAATAACAGATGGCAGTGGCTCCATTTTAGAGATGAAGGAACTGACACCCAGAGAGGATTGGTTCAGACATTGTTCGAATTTGCAGCTTTGGAGCCCAACAGGCCTGGATTCAAATTCTGGTTCTTTCTACTTAGTATGTGTGTAAGCTACTTAACCTCTCTGACCCTCTCTGAGTTTCCTCATCTGTAAAACAGGGATAAGAACACTTCTTCAGATGTGATTGCTATAGATTAAATTAGAGAACATATATAAAGAGCTGATATATAGTAGTGTCCAATAAATAGCAGCTGTTGTTTTCCATTTATCCATCCATCTGCCCATTCATCCATCCATCCCCATCCATCTGCCCATCCATCCATCCATCCATCCTTATAGCCCTTCACCCATCCGCACATCGAGTAAACAGTGATTGGTAAGCCAAGTGCTGTGGCATCCCAAGATGTTCCGAAATGGATCCTGGCCAAGAAGCTTATGTGTCTAGAGACATCTCTAAGGCCATACTATCCAGGCCTCTTCTCATGGTGCTTTCATACACAGAGGAAGCATTCTTCTCTTAGCAAAGGCATTGCCTGTCGGTCCCAAGCAGCTCCTACCCTGGGCAGTAGTGTTGCCTGTGGCCTGAAACCAGGGATCTCGCTCTCCTAGGTAACTGGAAGTTCAGAGCTGCATAACACAGCCCTTCTTAGATCTGTGCTGTCATAGCAGGCGACAGTGGGTCCCAGCTCTCCAGCAGAATGCACCCACTGCTGCACATGCTGTTGGCCAGCTTTCTGGAGGGTGGAGGAGAGCCATCTTTTAAAAATACTATGTTGGGAAAAAAAATACTTCTGTTTTTATTTCACCAACGAAATGTACTCACTGCAAACACTGACAGGCAAACTGGTGGCTAACAAATCAGATCCTCAGGGACTGTACTAATGGAGAGATAAGTCTTGGTGTATGAATTGCACATGGACTATTTTTTTTTTCCTTTTTAAAAAGTGTGTACAGGCCAGGTGCAATGGCTCACGCCTATAATCCCAACAATTTGGAAGGCCGAGGCAGGCGGATCACCTGAGGTCAGGAGTTCGAGACCAGCCTGACCAACATGATGAAACCCCGTCTCTACTAAAAATACAAAAATTAGCCAGGTGTGGTGGCGTGTGCCTATAATCCCAGCTACTTAGGAGGCCGAGACAGGAGAATCACTTGAATCCAGGAGGTGGAGGATTCATGTCACTGATTATGCCACTGTACTCCAGCCTGGGTGACAGAGCAAAACTCCGTCTCCAAAAAAAAAAAAAAAAAAAAAGTGTGCACAGATTTGTGGGGTCTATGTGCAGTTTTGCTACATGCATAGACTGCATAGTGGTCTAACAGGGTTTTGTGGATATCCATCACCTGAACAACATACATCATACCCATTAAGTCATTTCTCATCACCTACCCCATCCACGTGGACTAGTTTTCGTACCCATGGCTGCACGCCTTAGAGGCTTGCTCTCTTTAGTGATTTAATTATTTCTCCTGTTGGTTCCTATGGAAAGTTCTATTTCTCTCCAGCCCTATACTTGGTCACCATTTATACTCACTCAGGCTTTCCCACAGCCCTGGGAGATTGTGAGATAGGGACCCTTCTAGAGATGGAAAAACTTGAGAGCAGGTAGGCCACTGCCCAAGATCCCAGGCAAACTAGCACCACGCTGGGAAGTGGGCTCTGGACCCAGCTTCAGAACCCCAAGGCCCATTTTCGTTCTATCCCCAAAATAGTGAATGACGTTGGATAAAGCACAATCCATGTCAGTAATCTCCAGTCCTTCCCAACGTGGACTCTTGCCTTCCAGCATTTAACATACCCATAATGGCCCCATTTTAGTGGCTGTCTGTCTGTCTCTCTCTCTCACATACACACACACAGGCCTCTGTACAGATGGACCCTGCCTCCAAAATGGACAGTTTGCATTTTCCTTTCATCCCTCACCTCTGAGTCCCCAGGCCTGCCGCCCTCCCCAAAGATGCTATGGTGAAGGGGTTCTGGAAGATCCCATTGTTTGGCCTGTTACATGCGCTGCTGAACAGCCCACCTGAGCCAGAACGGGCCTGGGCGCCTCCTCTGAGGCGTGTCACGTTTCCCAAGTGCAGCCTGATGAATAGGACGTCCTTTATGGCCGGCCCCTGCACGTGTTTCTCTCTGTGCAGCCGATACTGTTGTGCTCAAGGCACAAAGGCCCCCGTGTCCCTGGCTCCCCATCCTCTCCGCCTGTGTGAAGGGCGTGCCGTGTGTTTGTGGATTTCTTGCTGGAACAGGGCACAGATGGCTGGGTTTGAGTGCAGCAGTAATTAAGAATTGCCCAGGAGCTAACATATTTGTGAGCACTGGCCCAGGACAGCCCAGAAGGTCGCCTTGTAACCAGGCATCACGTGACTCCGAGGAGCCCGTTGTCAATGGTCTGGCCGTGGCTTGCATCCTCTGCCTTGTGCCCTTAGAGGGTTTTCTTTTAACTGGGGACATTTCTGAATGTATTTGGGTCCTTCCTCTGCTTTGGGGGAAGCTCTGATGTTTCTGGGCCTCAGTGGGTCCAAGTGAGGTGGCCTGGAAATCACCAGTAAGCAAACGAGGTTGGGGGGGATGATGATGATGAGGCCATTCTACCCATCTCATGGCTACTCAAAGTCTATAGTTCAGTTTGAGTCCTGGGCAGGGTTCTGGAGACCGTGCTGCTGTCGGGGGAGCTCCAGCACTAATAGGAGACTATTTAGGGCATTTATGGAGCTTGCAGCCTGTGTCCAGCACGGTGCACAGATGTATAAAGTGACCTTCGGAATTGGGAGTCTCATCAAGTATGTGGTTAATGCTAAATTGTATGGTATTTCCTTTGCTCATTCATTCAATAAATGGTGCGAGCACATAGTAGGTACTGAGTAATGCCGTTATGAACCCCTGCTGCACTCTCTTGTCTACTCACTGGCACTTACATATGGCCTTTTATCCTTTGGACAGTACCTCTTGGCGCAGTTGTGATGCCTTGGGTTGTTGGTTACCATTCTGTATGTTTATCTGTTTCACCACCTTCATTAACAACAGCCGTTTATGGGGCACCTAACAGTGCTAGATGCTGTCCTGAGTACCTTACATATGTTGCCTTATTTAATCCTCACAGAGTTCCTCTTTGATAGATGAGGAAACTGAGACTCAGAGACATGGTTACTTGCTGAAGGCACAGAATATGCATCAAAGGTGGTCTGACTTGAGAGCCAGGGTGCCTGGTATTCGGCTGTGCCACCCTGCTCTGCTTCTAAGGATTTTTTTGTACAATCCACAGTGCCTGGCACTGTGCCTGGATAGCACTGATGCTTCCCGAGAAGGAAGAGATCATGATGGATTTCCCATTTTTCTGTAGGATAAGCACAGCATCTGAATTCGGTTCCAACTGGCCTTCCCAGCCTCACACTGTACCATTCCCTGATCTTGAGTCACCTGATCCTGCCTGTAATTTCTCAGTGCATTCAGTGCTCCCAGAGGCTTCCCTGACTTTGCACCTGCCCTTGTCTGTGACATTCCACCTGAAATGTCTGTCCCTGCCCCTTTGGTGCCTGGAAGCCTCGTCTTCCATGTAGAATAGGTGGATGGCACCTGCCTGGAAGCCTTCCTACATTCTTGCAGACAGTCCTCCTTCCTTTTGTCCTGCTCCATCACAGCCTTACCAGTTTGGTGTTGGGATTGTTTGCCTGTCCCTCTCCTGCTAATGACAGGGTACTCTCTGAAGACAAAGACATGTTTTATCTTATACCCCCTTGACTAGCACCATACCTGGCACACCAGCCGCACATCAGCCAGGCTCAGCAGACGGTAACCGAGTGAATGCATTCGTTGGAGCAGCTCTGTGGAGCAGTTGAAGCTGTATCCACCTAGGCTTTGAAAGCAGAGGAAGGAAAGGCATTTCAGGCAGATGCCCCCTTCTTGCTATTCTCCTCTTTCTCGGGCTCCCTGGGTTTGGTGAAAATTGGCTGTAGACATGAGACACCCCTGTTGCCTCCTAAATAACATCTGTTTACTTTCCCAGGGAGAGTAGCGATTTACGACGAGCAAATAGAAGCGAAAACTCCTTTTCTTCTTTGGGCCAGCTGTGTATTGCTGGGGCACTTGGGCAGACCCCCAAAGACATCTTCACAGACAAGAGAAATCGGGGGCTGTGTGAAGATGTCACATCTGCAGATAGAGTTCGAGGTAGAGCGGCCTTTTGGGTTTTCTCCTCATTTGGAGAAATCGAGAAGTGGCACGGAGGACCTTCAGACCCAGAGCTTGTGTATGGCACAGTCCTTGAAGGATGTGCTTCCGATCTTAGGGAGCAAGACCCATCTTAAAGGTGGAAACAAATACGGCAGAGTAATAAATACTTGAGGCTTAATGTAAGTTAATTCCTTTTGGCACAGCTCCAGATATCTTGATTAAATAGTCTGTGAAGTGCTGAGATATCTTGATAATGTACATTTTACATTTGATTATATAATCAATTACGTTTCTCCTAATAAAATTTAAAATGAGCTAAAAAAGCCATGAGAAGACTGTACCACATATCAAAAGAAGGTCTCCAGATGAGTGTAAGGAAGCCCTGGCCCCTGAGTCACGTGTTGGTGTTCTCAGGCATTGGGGCCCGGCATTTCCTGTGTTTACCTGTGCAGAAGTCACCACAGCTTACTAGATTTGTGTTGGCAGAGGGCAGGTGCAGAGTGAGGTATCATTTCAAGGCACAGAATACAGCGCAGCATTGCTTTCTGGGATGAACGTGGTTTTATTCACTCAGTAACTGAGAGGTTGAGGATTTGGCTCGTCTCTGGAAGCTCAAGGCAGAACTGAGAAAAGAACTCAACAGAGCTGGGCTTGCCCGAGAGACTGCCACCAATCTGGTTGGGGCCACCAGTCAATTTATGAAACAATGAAAGGAAAAGTGTTCAGAGGCGCACCAAGGGCCTCGTACAGCCAATTAGGAGAGTTGCTGTGTGGCTTTCTCTGCCTGCCTGTGAAGCAGCCGTGCCCACTGGGGAGGTGACAGGATTTAATAGAAGGGGCATGTTCAAACCCATTCTTCCAGGGAGTGTAGGAGAAGGACCCGATGAGTCTTCCTATCCATGCCCTGGAGGGTGATGTTTCTCCAAGGATGCTTCCATGTAGCAGGGAGCTTGGGAGGTTTGGGGGACAAATGCTCATTCTTATTAACGGATGGAAGGGTCTATTCCAGACAATCCATTCTGTCCCGCAGACAAGCTGCTGCACCATTTTTGTTTCCATTTAAAACATTGCTATCAACCAGTTGGAATATAGGCCCAGAGTATCGCAGGGAGTAATCTAATTAGTATGAAGTCAATTCAGTCGCTCCTTTTGTATCTCGTGATTAAATAAGTGGGGAAAATGGCCTGAAAATTAGGTGCTAGAACGACCCAATTACATTTCTGTAGCTTTTTGTATTCAATTTCATAAACAATTTTGCTCTTCGCTGGTTAATCAGTGAATGCCTTTTTCCAGTTTGAAAAGCACTTTTGAAATTATAATGCAATTAAATTGTGTGTGGATGTTCTGGCATAGCGAGTGTGAAAGCCGGGGGCTTGGCAGGCCGCCATGTTGTACCTTGACTGTAATGAGTCCCTGGGCTGGCAGCTTGCGAGTGTCATTCATAATATTGTCCATGCTGGGTTACTGTAAAGTGCAGCTGCCTTAACCGGCAGTTAACTGGCGACTGCCAGTCTCTCTCTGGAGAGGGGTGTGCGTGCCTCTCGCAACAGGGCTGTGCCCCAAAGACGGCAGAGTGGCCGGGCTCCTCTCAGTGCTTGCCCAGGCATTGGGAAGTCGGGGTCTTCCTGGTGGATGGGGCCACTGCCTCAGAGATGATCTGATTACCTGTCCCCACGGAAGGGTGGAATGTATTTATCCTTCTTCATTTGCTTGGCCTAGCAGGCTTCTCTGTCTACAGTTATGACAGATTATGGAAAGGGGAAGGGAGGAGGCAGAAGTCTTAAGCACCTTGCTGTGCACCCAGCTTACAATAAATACCTTTACTGAATCCTTATAATAACCTTTGCTAGAGGAGTGTTACTGTCTCCATTTGATAGATGGAGATATTAAGGCACAGCAGAATTTGATGACATCCCATAAGTGGTGGCTCTGAGATTGGGACCTGAGTTGATCTAACTCCAAGATCTATATTCTTTCAGCATTTATGCAACTGGGAAACAAACTGAAATAAAAGCTGGGGGAGCTAGGTGTAGGAGAGTGGCGTGAAGTCACTGCTGTCCGAGCAGGGAGGTGAGAACATGCACCTTCCTGATGCTGGGAGAATGCCTCTCAGTCCACACAAGGATGCCACATAGAAAATGAAAGATGCGGCCGGGCGCGGTGGCTCAAGCCTGTAATCCCAGCACTTTGGGAGGCCGAGACGGGCGGATCACGAGGTCAGGAGATCGAGACCATCCTGGCTAACACGGTGAAACCCCATCTCTACTAAAAATACAAAAAACTAGCCGGGCGAGGTGGCGGGCGCCTGTAGTCCCAGCTACTCCGGAGGCTGAGGCAGGAGAATGGCGTAAACCTGGGAGGCGGAGCTTGCAGTGAGCTGAGATCCGGCCACTGCACTCCAGCCCGGGCGACAGAGCAAGACTCCGTCTCAAAAAAAAAAAAAAAAGAAAATGAAAGATGCTTTAGTGTTTCACCAAATTATATTTAACCATATTTCCACTGCTGTGGACATTTCGGTGTGAGTTGGGATAATCTATAAGGTGGGCACAAAATATAAGACAGTGACTCAAGACGGGGATCATGGGAAGCCCCTAGGGATAATACTAACCATGGTATAATCCAGTGGCATAATCCTGTCCCAGTCCCCAGATCTTGCCCCAGTCAAGAACAAAGACTCTCTTGCCTCTAGCGCCTAAGGATATGAAGCCTGCAGAAGGTGGTCAGCCCCCAAAGGGCCTCACAGCAGGAGGTGGTGAGATCACTCTTATTCTAGAACTTTCTTGGTGATTAATGTCTCAAGTCCTAACATTTAACACCTAGCCTCCACCTCTAATCCCCTTCTTCCCTGTTGATTCTTTTTCCTGATAGAGGCCTTCACACTAAGCCAGTTTACTGCAAATGAGTGTTATTAAGCTCCTAGAGGGTGCTTTTCGGCACATTCCTTCATGTTAAAATTGCCATAGACTCTCAACCAAGTGGGGAGTACCTGTGGCCTGGTTATCATAATGCCTGCTGAGTGGAAATGACAGGCTTTACACCAAGGTGGGCCTCCAGGGGGCTGGAGCGCTGTGATGGTGTTTATTGGCGAGAGAGGAAAGGTTGGCAGGTAGAAGTGAGCACACCTGGGCCTGGCTGGTACCAGGGGAGAAGCAGGGACAGAGGGAGAAACGTCCTGACCTATCTTGGACTTGGGGAGATTGTTTCCTGTTGCAGCCTCTTTTAAAAATTCTTTTGGCTGTGTGCCTGGGAGACCTTGGGTCAGGTGCAGCATCCCTTTTGCAGTAAAGCTCGGCAAGGCTAGAGTGGGGAGGTGAATGGGGTGGGACGGTGGATTAGAGAGAGGAGGAGAGATAGGGCCCCTGGGACTAAGCTTAGATTTAGCTGGGAAGCATGTTCGTAGCTGCCAGCATGTGCTTCTAATCATCTACTCGCCAGATGTTCCCAGAATGGGAAATGGAGGGGCCTTGCCTGATAGTTCCCTGATGGAAACTGGTAGCTTCAAATTGGAAATGGGCTCCAGTTTGCTGCCAGGTGTTTGCTCCTTCCTAGAACATCTGGAAGGAGGGTGGTAGAAGAGGCATCCCTGCCCCAGCCTGGAGTTTTGCGGGCAGCTGTCTTGCTGATGGAGCTCTGAAAGCTGGACATTGTGATCATGAGGAGAGTCATGAGAATCTTCTGAAATGAGCCCTCCATTTGCAGGTGTTCACCTCAGAGTTTAAACTTCCAGGACTGAGCCTGAGGCTCCAAAACAGGGCACCTTGCAAGCCTGGGGGTAATAAGGCACCTATTTCTGGAGAGATGGAGATTTTTCAAGATGTTAAGAGGAAGATGAAGAATCAGCTCCTGACCTAATTTCTGGTCCAAAGTGAAAAGATTGAAAATACTTTTTAAGGTGGTGACTACCCTAAACCAGTGAGCCTTGTGGAAATTCCATGAGGATCTCACAGGGAAAACTGGACCCTGAATGAATTAACGTGGAACTCACCTAACCACACAAGCCTTTGCTCTAGGTATGTGGAACCAAAATTATCTTCCTGGCTGAAATGACCAGTTTCTCAAGAATTTTAGGGTGCAGTACGGAATCCTAAGATAGCATAGAGGAGGCCACTCCCTGGGCCTGAGTACCTCTGCCGTCAGTGGGGAAGGGTGTGAGATCTGCCTTGGGACTTGCAGGGAGGTTGTCAGTGTAGACATGAGCCACGGCTGACACACACTCAGGAGAACACTTACAAAGCAAACTGAAAGGAAATTATGGGACGCTCCTATGATGGATGATTACACATCCATTAAAATGATGTTTACAGAGAGTTTTTAAATGACGTGGAAATGCCGATGACATAATATTGCACAAAAAAGCTATAAAATGTATATACACTGTGAATCATATTAGAATTAGAATCACCTGGGGGGCTCTTAGAGAAGACCAACTCCCAGGCCCCACCCCAGACCAAGTGAATCAGAGGCTCTGAGGGTGGGGCCTGGACATCCCTGTCTTTTAAATCCCCCCTGGCAATTATGATGCACAGGCTGGGTTGAGAGTAATTGCAGTAAAGCAGTATTCGTGGAAGGAAAGAAATTCTCCACGCTTTCACCAGTGATTTTCTCTGGTAGAGGAGTTATGGGGTGGGTTGAAGTCTGTGCCTTAATTATTTGTGAGTTATCCAAGGTTTTGCAGGAAGCATAGGAGCTATGATGAGAACAGGGGCCTCTTCCAGCAGGTAAAAATGGACAGTGCTGGAGACCCAAGTCGAGTCTCTTCTCTGCAACCCTCTTGCCTGCCTTCTTGTCCCCAGTCCTTGGGATTCTGTTAATTTGGGGATTTATTTTCATGCTCTTGGTGATGAGGCCATTACGCCTATTCAGATTGTTTATCAGAAAAGCCAACAACCAAAAACAACCTATATGAGACAAAGGGGGAGGCCCAGCGTGGCACCTGCTGCCATTGCTCATATGGGTGTGACCTGAGTTCATAGGGTCACCAGAGTCTGGCCGCTTGGGATGCATGGTATGCAGAAGCGTGCTAGACCCTCTCTAATACGGGGGCTCCTGGCAGGCTGGTCTGGCAGGCAGGTGTGTGAGTCCTGGCTGGGTTGGCTTTCCTCCCAGGACATGTGGGAGAAAGACCAGCATGGGAAGAAGGCAGTCAGGGCAGCAGTGACAGCCTCTGAGGCTCCTCCCCATGCAGATTTGAGCAAAGCCTGAGTCACAGGTGGGGCCAGGGTGAAGACCAGGGCGGGAGCATGCACTCAGCCATAATGGGCCGCCTTGTTGATGTATGGGGTCCAGTGAAGATCCTCTGAGCAGAAAGACGCTGTGCCGAGTTTCATCTCTGGAGCTGTGGCGGCTCTAACTAGGAATCGAGCTTTTGCCGAGTCCTGACATCATTTGATCATTTAGCTCCAAGGAACCAGAGGCAGGAAGCATGCCACTAACCTTTTACTGCCTGTCACTGTTGAAAGGAGGGGCAGGCCGCCCTGGGAAGGGGAGAATCAGTCCACAACTTGCTTTTGTCACTTGTTAAGTCTTCTCTCGCTGCAATTCAGGCTGAGGGGCCTGACCTCACCACCTCAGAGCCATAAGAGGGGAGGATGCAGGAAGGGGAGATGCTCTGGCGGCCCCCACCAGGGCCCGAGGAGCCTGCCTCCTCCCAGGAGATGGGTTTCTGGTGGACCTGGTGTTGTTTTACCTTGCCTTTACCTCACGTACCTCTGGATTCTGAATATTCTCCTCTGGTTCTTGTCCTCTCTGAATATTCTCCTCTTGGATTCATGGTCTGTCCAACAACAAGGGTCACCCAGTCTATGCTCCAGTTTCCTCTTGGGTTAAAATGGAGTAATAATCCCTTTTGAGATGCTTCATTGAATGATAGTAAGGATAAAGTGAAATAACCTGCAGGAATGGGTTTGGAAAGACAGTGGGAAAGTAATAGTAATGATGATAATGTCACCTTGAGAGCACATCCAGACACTCCTCAGTTTTTTCCTCTCTGTTGAGGAAAAAAATTCCTCAGTTTTTCCTCAGCTGGGCAGGTGAGCAGCTTACACCAAATGGGAAAGCCAGTACTTTCTACAGCTGACTGCATGCCTCTACCTCCCCCGCCCACATCAGGAGAGGGTCCCAAACACTCCCTCTCTGCAAATGCCCACTTCCCTCATGTTCTCTCAATCCCACCTATGCCTACCCTAGTTCTCCAGACCCCTAAGGAAGGGTACTTCATCATTAGGCCAACTAATTGTTCGTCTGTGCTTCAGTGGGTGTGGTGGGGGAGCTAGAAAGCTGAGCAGCCATACCAAAGAGTAAATCAGTGGATCGTAGCCAAGTCAGGACAGGTGACCCTGACAGGTGTGTGCAGCAGAATCAGATCCTCAAGCCAGAGCTTGCTGGGAAGCATGAAGGATTTGGCATCACCAAGGAGGAATGTTGCAGGTTTGGATAAGGATTCAGAGGTTTAATCAGCAAAGCTATTTAGGTCCCAGTGAGTCTAACTGTGAGAATTATTTTGAGCTTCACCCTGTTCCAGAAATGTTGGGTTTGCTAAGCAAGATGGTATTTGGCAGCAGCAACCTGGAAAAGAGTGAGGACTTGCCATAGAAGCCTCTGGGATTAGAAGAATTTGCAGAGCCTCAGAACCCAAGGCTGGTGCCCAGTAATTTTTGTGGGACATGGTCTCAGAACTCTAGCTTCTGACGATTTGCTTTTAAAAGTCCAATCTGTTCACCTTTCTCCTTAAGGCAATCTGTCCTGAATTCAAGATATTCTGTGTCTGCTTGTCTCTGTCCATTTTGTTACCTTGAGGCATGGCTGCAGCCTCAGGTACCTCCTGGCACATAAGCAGGTGCTAAACCAATATTGATTGCATCGAAGGAGGCTAGCACGTTGGAGGGAATGTGTTGCCTTCTGTATAAAGAGCCCTCCTTTCGCCAGAGCTGGCATCTCTGCTACGGAGGCTGCCACCCACCAGCTCAGGTCAGAGAGCTGAGCTCGGCCGACCTCCATTCGTCAGCATGGCGCCACATTTGGGTAGCACCTGCTCCCCCGCTGCCCTGATTTAGAGGTGTCTGGATTCAGGTTTCTGTTGTAAACTCTATTTTTAACTAAACCGAGCAGAGATCAGGCTGAGATGGCTGTAACTTGTGGGCATGAGGTGACCAGCGCAGAGGTAACAGGATGCATTCCCACTGGATGTGGACGTGCAAGTGTGGACGTGGCCGACAACTCTGTCTGAGGATCCCACATGGGCACGGTGACCTAGGATGGAGCAGGGGCGCCCCTTCGTAGAGTCCAGATGCACATGTCTTCTGTGCTGGGCGGTACTGTATTCATGGGGACCACCTGTCAGTATCTGCCCTTATTTGTCAGCATTGGTTACTAGTTATTGTAAAGATACTGCCTTACATTTATATTTCCCAAATGCATTGCTCCCTATAATGACCTTGAAAAGCAATAATAGCATTATAATAATATGTAATAATAGTGTTAATGACCAGCAACTTCTGCTTATTGATCCCTTAGGATGTGTCATGCTCCATGCAAGTGCCCTCCTACATTACCTCATTAATAAGCCAGATAGGGAGGCCGTTACTGGGATTTGCATTTTTCAGGTTCATTCGTTCATTTGACAAATTTTTGTTGAGAACAAGTTCTAGGCACAGGGAATTCAGCAGTGAACACCCAGGCTGAAATCTCTGCCCTCAGTGAGGAAGCTGAGCCTGTTGAGGTCACCTGAGTTGCTCAGGGTGATAGAGCCCATAGCGTGAGGCTGGGGATCAACCCCATCACTCTAGACCCTCTTGAGTTCCTGGGCCACCGCATTTATCAGCAAGGATAACCAGCCAGCCATTTGGCCTCTACTGTATGGCAGCTTATCCAGGGTTGTGTTAACACTAAACCTTCCATTTGTTTTGGTTGCCCTTCTGGGGCCGATGGAGAGTGACAGGCTTCAGGGACAGACAGACCCAGGCTTACATCCCAGCTCAGCGACTCCCTAATGGAAGGAGGGCACAGACAGTGACTTTGCTGAGCATCTGATTCCTCATTTGTCTAACTGGGATAACATTACTTGCCTTGAGCACAGGCTGGAAGGATTAGATATCATGTATATGAAGGAGTTGGATAGAACTTCTAAGACAAGTAAATGGTGGTGGTTGTGACGATAATGATGACAACCTAATAACAAGGAAAAGCCAGGCGGGGAAAGGAATGTGGCTTATCCTAGAGGAGAACAAGTCAAGAGGTAGCTCTGCTCCTCCCTCCATGGGCTAGGATTTGTCAGTCCCGGGTTGGGAAAGGAACTCCAGCCCCTGCACATCTGTGTCTCCCCAGCCTCACCCCTCATGTCCTCCATCCTAGCCCCAGCAATGCCGTTGCTCCTCTGGGGAGAGCTAATGGCCAAGGCATTACTTAACTCCTGGCTTTTCTCCAGCCTCTGCTGAGGCCTCCACCACTGCCAGCTTCTTTCTCGTTACTATTTGGTTATGTCCCTTTACAAGCCAATGAAATAAAATAAGAGGGTCCATTATACCTCTGGTTGGCAGAAAACCAGGAGCTAAGAATCAGAGTGCAAGGCCCTCGTGAGTCTGTAGCACAGGCCATTGGATGGGGATGTCTTCCTTCAGAAGGATGGTGCACGGACGGGGCAGGGCAGAGAAGCCAGCCCATGGGCCAGTCCACAGAGCCCAGGTCAAGAATGCGATTCTGGGTCCTGCCTTCCCATGGTTCAGCCTCTGGTGGCCACCCCCAGTCTCTCCTAGAAGGCTTCCAGCCTGGATGTGTCAGGCTGGCATGTGTGCCAGGCTGGATGTGTCATATGGGGCACAGCCTTCAGGCGCAGCAGTAGATGACCCTTTGTAGGGTAAGGGTCTTTCTCTGAGTGTGGGTTCTGGCCTAGCTTTCGACATCTATCTTCTACCAAGTACCGTGGAGCTTCTGGTTCATCAGTCTTAAGAGATGAGCAGGGCAGATGGCTCTGCCAGCCTTCAAAGACACAAATTCTGCATTCTCTCTCTTTTTTTTTTTTTTTTTGAGACAGAGTCTTGCTCTGTCACCCAGGCTGGAGTGCATTGGCATGATCTCAGCTCACTGCAACCTCCGCCTCCCGGGTTCACGCCATTCTCCTGCCTCAGCCTTCTGAGTAGCTGGGACTACAGTCACGCGCCACCACGCCCGGCTAATTTTTTGTGTTTTTAGTAGAGACGGGGTTTCACCGTGTTAGCCAGGATGGTCTCGATCTCCTGACCTCATGATCCTCCCGTCTCGGCCTCCCAAAGTGCTTGGATTACAAGCATGAGCCACTGTGCCTGGCCACATTCTCTTTTTTTAGATACCCCCACCCCCCGCCACCCCCCAGCTGGAGTAGATCCCTGTCCTGGCTGGTCCCATCCCCTCCACAGCAGCCCATAGACACTGAGGCTTATTCCTGGAGAGAAAGTGATTGGGGGATCCAGGGCTTTGCCTGGCTTATAGTTTCTGTGGCACCACTTGCCCTAGATGCTCAAACGTCCTATCTTGTCGGTGGAAGTGGCAAAACCAAATTTGACACTGCTTTTGGTGGCAGTTCAATGGGAGTGGAGTGCTGCATATCTCCAGTTTGACCTTTCAGTTGCTGCATGGCTCTTCCAAGCTGTCGCTGCCTGGAGAAATGTGAACTTTCACCAAAGCCTTTGCAAATGAGCTTTTCCAGACAAGGAAGATGGCTTTGTTTGGCCAGGCCTGGGGATCCCAGGATTGACTTCCTTTCTGCTCTCTCTCCTCACTGTCCACTTGCTCCTCTGCACCTAAAACCATCAGCTAAGCAGATTCCACTCCCCCTGGCCCAGGCTCTGGGTGGAAATTGGAAAAGGTGGCTCTGGTGGATTGAAGAAGAAGCCCTGGCATATTTTTCTTACGTAAAAGTTGGTCTGGAACTGACTGCCTCTGGTCAGAACTGATTTAGTCCTTAGGAATCATTTGTAAGACAGACACCGTGGGAAGGCCATCCTTTAAAGCCATTGATTCCTGTAATAATTATTTGCTGAATGCTGGCTCTGTGCTGGGCACCCATCGGGGGCTGAGGATATGGTGGTGAACAAAACCAACAGCAGTCCTGGAGCTCACCCTCAACAACTCCATTCCTTGCATGCCTTCTAGCTGTAGGGAATGTGGGTTGTGTGCTTCTCACAACCTTGAAGGCAGGGGCTGGGTCCTACTCTCCATTGTATCCTAAAGGCCCAGCTGAGTTGCTTTCATATAGTACGTATCCAATGAATGTTTATTGTAGGAATAAATGTTTTCTGTGTTTCCTAAGACTCTAAAATAAATGTTACTTTTATAATCAGAAGACTATAATCCATATTGGCCGGGCACAGTGGCCCACACTTGTAATCCCGGCACTTTGGGAGGCCAAGGCAAGTGGATCACCTGAGGTCAGGAGTTCGAGACCATGCTGGCCAATATGGTAAAACTCTGTCTCTACTAAAAATACAAAAATTAGTTGGGCAAGGTGGTGCATGCCTGTAATCCCAACTACTTGGGAGTCTGAGGCACAAGAATCGCTTGAACCTTAGAGGCGGAGGTTACAGTGAGCTGATATGCACCACTATACTCTAGCCTGGGTGACAGAGCGAGACTCTGTCTCAAAAAAAAAAAAAAAGAAAAAGAAAAAGAAAAAAAAGAAAAAACGAAGGTTGGGCAGGCTGAGATTTTGACATGGTTTATAGGATGCCTGGAGTTTTTTAGTTGACTGTAAGTTTTCTTTGAGGCAACAGGTGATGGAGCTGCTAAGAACACCACCATAAAGGGAAGTCCAGTCCAGTATCTGATATTTTGTGCTGCTCAGACCCCATGTGGAATATTCCATTCCAGGCATTTATTTTAAGGGGGGCATTGACAAGATTGACCACATCAGAGGTCTGATGGGGACCAGGACAGTATTATGGGAGAAATTCCAGAGGAATCAAGGAGACTTGAATAAGGAGAAATGAGGTGGCCACATTAGATCTTGAAGGATTACCCCTGGGAAGGGGGGCCAGGCTGCTTCCCCAACCATGGGTGGCCATGTGTGAAGTTACCAAGAGAAAGGCTGATCCTTGGGCTGAAGAATTTAGCAACACCTCCAGATGCCTGGCTCAAACAAACTGTCTTTATCAAGTACTGAAGGGTGATACCCATTTCCCCAGAAATATTCAAACAGAGACTAGAATTAATGAGGCAGCAAGTTGGGGCCAGGGACTGCTTTGCAAACCACTGGTGGGTCCTGCATTACGAAAGTCCAGCCTGGTCCAAACCGTCTCATTTCCAGACCCATAGAGACCAACTGGTAATATTTCAGGAGGATTCTTTATAAAGTTATATCTTTAAGCCCTGGTCTCTAGTAGATACCGGTTTAATTACCAGTTACTTATTGCCATACTCAATAGATGATAGACAAGCAAGAGAAAAGGATAAAATGAAAAAAAAAATTAAAAAGAAAATTCCAAACCCTTGGAGGTAGTAGGAAGAGCCCCCTACTTGCTGAAGATGATTAAGAAATCAAGAGAAAGCTTTTCTTGGAGTCATGATGTAAGCCCAAAGGGAAAGTAGGTTTTTATTTATGAAAAAAGGTTATAACTTAAGCTGTTCAGAAGCACAGAAATTACTTGGAGTAAGATGCCTCTTAATTCATTTGGCCTCCTTTGTAGGTGGCTGAGTAAGTGTTTCTGCGTCCTGGGACTCCAGCCCTTCTTTGGTCGCCACTTGCTTTTGTTCACAGCAGGTCACTGGGTACTCCAGAGGCATTGTTGATAATAACATCTCTTTCCTCCCCCACACCACCCCCAAGCAAAGCTTTGGAAAAACAGCCAAGTGTTCAGCAAAGTGAAGGCCTGGCTTTTCTTCCTCCCCCCTCCTCCCCTTGTTGAGAAATCCCATTATCCGGGAGAATGATTGTGAAACTCCAATCTGTCTGCCACTGAGCTGTGGGCTGTTCTTCTTGCCTCCTCCGCCCCTACCCTGGTCCCCTTGTCTATCTGCAGGGGGAAGACGAATATCTATATATTAAAGCTTTAAGAATCTATAAATCTGAGTTGATTCTCTGCTGGTGACAGCCCAAGCTCTTTCCCACCACGTTTGACATGATCTAATGGGTTTACAGTTGTTTGAGTGCTTCTCTGAAGCAAATGAAAGCGCTTAGTTAGGGGACGTGTGAAATGGCATTGTTTGTTCCGGGCACTACAGCAAAGCTGGGGGATCATCTTTAAATTATCCACCCTTTCTCTTCAGCCACCCCACAGAACAAGGGGCTCTGCCGCCGAAGGAGCTGCAAAGACAGTTCCTACTGGCCTGGCCTTTCTGCTTGAGAGGTGCCAGGATGCTGGGGGTAGGATGCATCCCCAGCTGTGTTCATTTCACCAGGAAGCTTGGGGCTAATTGGGAACAGAAGGATGCCCAGGGGATGAGGGGAAGGGGACGGGAGAAGGATGGTCTCACCAAGGTAGAGGAGTGACAAATATTTGCTTGTAGCAAAACAAGAGTAAAAACAAGAGAGACTCCTAATGAGAGCTTTGGGGCAGTTTGTGCTTTCAGTTCTCAGGGGCCAGCAGTGTGGGTTGGTGTGATTAGTTGCCTTGCTAGTTGGCGCAAGACCAGTTCCTCTTTTCAATATCAAGTTTCATAAGCGTGGAACAATAACAAATCATTATAAACCCTCTGGGACTGGTGGGTGTGTGGTGATGCGGGGTTGTTGTTTCCCCCCTACCCACCTGTCCTCTTTGATAAGCCCATCTTTTCAGCCCAGGTACATTTTTCCCATTGTAAATAGAAAATGGCATGGGAGGGAGTGTGTCTCGGAAACTTGCTGTATTGTTAATCTGTTATTAGGCAAAAGTCTTAACACCAGGCTGGGTGCTCAGATGCCTCATTGTGAGCTGGGATGGAATTATGCATCATGAATAAAAACCGCTGTCAACATGCATTGGTTTCAAAACATTAGAGCATATGGTATGTGATTATCTGTATTGTCAAGTGCAATAAAGTGAATTTGGATATAATAAAGGATGTAATATTTTAGAAATTTGGTAATAAACTAAGGAAAGGATGACAGCTGAGGTTCCTTAAGGCCCCAGACACAAATAAATTGAAGTTACTGGTCTCTGCAGCCAAGTGGCAGAATGGCCATAACATAACACCGTAACATCTGTGCCCGGTGATTTTCAAGTTAGGGAAAGCTCTGCTGTCGCTCGGTTGCCTTCTCTGGAGGCTGCAGGGATGTTCTGGCCCCCATGCTGGGTGGTGGGAGAGGCGGTGGCTCCCGTTGGAGACCCAGGCCTTGCCTCCTTGCCTGGCCTCGAGGTGTGCCCTGTGGCTCGCTCTGGGTAGTGGACGCATCTGCCTCCGGTCAAGGGCAGCCTTGTGCCAGCCATCAGGACATCTGAGGACCCCTCTCCCCTAGACAGTCACCCCTCAGCTCATCTCCAGCCCTCTTTGTTCCCATTTGGTCAATGGGAAGCTGTTGCTATAAATGCAAAGACCCTAAGCAGCTGCCAGTCGGAGGCAGCCGTCTTCTGGAACCCTCATTCCACAGGGCCAAATGATTAAGTCATCACAGCAAGTCAATATAAGTAAGGAGAATGGTCCTCTAGAGAGGCATGAGTGCTTCAGCATCTGATGGGGGCTAGGAACTGTGCCAGGCTTCCGTGTACTCTCTCCTTAAACCCTCTATAACCCTACAATACTGCTGTCCCTATTTGAAGGATGAGAAAGCTGAGACACAGCCAATCAGTTGTGGAACGGAGATTATAACCCGTGTCTGAACCCAAAGCCCAGACTCCTTCCACTTACAACCTTTTCTACAAATCCAGGGGCTCTTTCCATTCATAGTCCACAAATAATAACCCACATGTTCAAAAGGCCTCACCACAGGAAACTGGAAACCTTTACATTACTGGGTACCTGGGGCCTTGAAAGAATGTTCTAGAAAAAATTTTTAAAAATGGAAACAGGTGACCAACTCTCTCCTCTCTATTCCCACTTGGGCCTAGCAGAGGCTGATCTGCCTTCATAATTCCTGGGGTTTTCCCTTAGCACTGATTTTTGTATCCAGCTCTAGCAAGGTGAACCCATTTATCATCCCAACAGTTTGCCTTGTTTCAGAACTCATCTTCCTCTGGGAAGGGCTCCTGCCCCCGCCAAAAGTTTATGGATGAAGGCTGAGGCAGCATCTGTTTGCATTTCCTGACTGACTGCTTTTGTATTTCTGACCCTGGCTTTACCTTGACCCCTGGCATTTGACTTCAGCACTTGCCTTGGCCCCCAGCTTACGGGAAACCCCGGGTGAGGCCTGCCTCCCACACCCTCCACTTCGGCCTGGCCCCTTCCTTCCACCCCAGCCTTCTGTGGCTCTTCCAGTCCTGGCTTCCAGTGCTGGTCTTGCTAGCTGCCCTGCCAGGCGGACGGCTTCATTATTAAGCGTAAAAAATTGGGAGTGCCACCATCAGGCCAGGCTAAAGCAATTTGGACGGCTGGGGAAAGAGAAGACATTTAGTCCATTTCATGCCTGGATACCTCTGTAATTCCCGGGACAGGCTGGGAAGAGGTTTCAGTAAACCCCTTTGGCCTAGGAATCTTGTGACCAGTTTGCACTGGAGATGAACAATAAGGTGAGTTCCAATACACTTCCAAATCGCTCGGCTTTGGTACCTCAGGGTTGACCCTGCTAAAGCTCTTATCACCACAGTCAATATTTATTGATAGCTAAAGTATTTTCAAGTCTCAACTGGTAGCCTATTCATTCCAAGCAATATTGGGTACAAAATCTTTATATTAAAAACTACAGACTTGTGCAGGCATAACCAGAACTAGCATTATCTCATTTAATCCCCATGCCAGCCCCATGAGGTCAGCATCTTTTTTTTTTTTTTTTTTTTTTCACTTTGTCACCCAGGCTGGAGCACACTGGCACGATCTCTGCTCACTACAACCTCCACCTCCCAGGTTCAAGTGATTCTCCTGCCTCAGCCTCCCGAGTAGCTGGGATTACAGGCACACACCACCACACCCAGCTAATTTTTGTATTTTTAGTAGAGACAGGGTTTCACCATGTTGGCAAGGCTGGTCTTGAACTCCTGGCCTCAGGTGATCCCCCAGCCTCTGCTTCCCAAAGTGCTAGGATTACAGGTGTGAGCCACTGCACCCAGCCGAAGTCAGCATCTTTATTCCTACTTTACAGGTGGGGACACAGGATCAGAGAGGTTGATGGCTTGCCCCACATCACACAGCTAGTAAACAACCAGGATTTCTACCATGTCCTCAGATCTGAGATTCAAATCCTCCCAGTCCATGGAATCTCACTGATCTGTCTTAAAAGAATATGTTGCTTTCTTCTCCTCCTCACCCAAACCCTTCCATGTAGGTTCTTTTGAGTAGGTTACACTGAGTGACATCTGAGAACAATTTTCTTTAGGAAAAATAGACCTTGAGTCGCTGTCTCCTGGGCTTCTCCCAGACACAGTCTTAGAACATGCAGAGGGGCTGAGGGTGAACCCCAAAGAACACTTGTGTTCTTGCTCCAGATCCCCAGGGCTGCCCACTGACAACTGCCCCCCACCCTGCTGAAGAGCTGGTGAAATTGAACCAAATGCTCCTAATGATCTGTGAATGTATTAATCCTACTTTCTGTTAATTAACAATATGATAAAACCAGCATTTCATAAGTCGTCGCTTAACACATGTTTTAGCAATTATGTACTTAGTGGTTTGGATTCAGAATGCTAATAGAATAAAATTTTAATGAAGATACCATGCTATGAAAAATGTATTGAGACGAGTTCAGGTATGGCTGCCATTAACATGCGGGAGGCAAGAGTCTCAGTTTGAATGGTGAACCTCCCCAGTGCCTCTCAGCACTGTGTGCTGCTCAGCCAGGAGGACCCAGGAGACCCTGAAATTGACTGGTTCTTGACTCCTGTGAATTTCTCATGCAAAGATCCCATCGTGGGTATGGGGAGGGGTCCACACCCACTGGCAGTCACTGAAGGTCCCTGTTCCCAGCCTACCTCCAGACTTCTAGCAATCTCTGTGAATAAGGGGCAACTTCAGAACCAGAGACCATGAAGTACCATCTCACCTTCTCCTAGAGAATCTCCAAAATTTTTTAATTGTGCAGAAAAAAATTAGCATGCAGCCCCCCAATATATCTTACCTAATTTTTAATCTATATGCATGTACCGCTATGTTAATATTCATGTATATTATAAAACCTATACAAATAGGAATATAATAGGATACATTAAGGATTTTATTTATTAATAATTAAAGTAATATTTTTATTACTTTAGAGAGCAATATCGTTGAATATGCTGGTTTTAAAAAAGAATTCTTGATTTAACACTTCATGATCCAACTCTAAAGGTCGGATTCTAAGTTTAGTTTATTTTGATACTTGGTTTTAATGCCTGGCAAAACTGAAAAATACACCTCACAAGATAAACAGATCCCAGCGGAGGAAGCACGATTCACTGTGCTGGCTAAATCATGATACTAATTTTTCAATCCCATCCTCCAATTATGCAAAGGATTTTGTTGAAATTCAGCTTGTAAATTTCCATCTTCCCTGATGTCAATCAGTTTTCCATGCAAACTAATCAAGTGTTGCATTTTTATATTTTTAACAAATGGGTTCAAAATCCACTGAAATGTTCATTTTTTTTTTTCCAAATGAGTCTTTACAGTTCTGTTTCTGGATTTTAAAAGTCTGCAGATATGAGAGCTTTTGTAGATGACCTAGTTACATCATTTTTAGCAACAAAAACACAAAACAATAGAAATATTTTCCAAACATTTGTTTTCAAAGCACTTTCTCTACGGTACCAGTTTCTGTTGAAAATCAGGTTCCTCCTCACTCACTTGGCTGCAACTTGTTCCATCTGATCAAGACATGTTTTGGGGGTTAGATGTGGCTGGTTAGGTGTCTTGCCTAAGGGTATGGAAAGGGTTGGCTGACCATTTTCTTTTTGGTGGCATATGCTTGTATCATTAGTATTATCTCCAGTCCATGTTTTCTTTGCAGTTACCTACTTTGTAAGGGTTGGTTTTCTTTTTCTTTTTTTGAGACTGAGTCTTGCTCTGTCACCCAGGCTGGAATACAGAGGCACAATCTCTGCTCACTGCAAGCTCCACCTCCCGGGTTCACACCATTCTCCTGCCTCAGCCTCCCAAGTAGCTGGTACTACAGGCGCCCACCACCACACCCGGCTAATTTTTTGTATTTTTAGAAGAGACGGGGTTTCACCATATTAGCCGGGATGGTCTCGATCTCTGACCTCATGATCCACCCGCCTCAGCCTCCCAAAGTGCTGGGATTACAGGTGCCCACCACCACACCTGGCTAATTTTTTGTGTTTTTAGAAGAGATGGGGTTTCACCGTGTTAGCCAGGATGGTCTCGATCTCTGACCTCGTGATCCGCCCTCCTCAGCCTCCCAAAGTGCTGAGCCAGATCGCATAATCTATACCTCCATTTACTGGTTACCTGTAAACAGCACAAGGTACCAACTGTGCTCAGGTGAGTAAACGAGGAGCCACTCTATCCTCACCCTCGTGGAAGCATTTTCTCTTTTCCATAAGTGACTTATAAAATAAGGACAAGTGTCTTGCTGACGTAAGGACATGTGAAGGCACTGGGATTATTCAGTCATATGTTAAATATTAGTGAAGCTGGAATTACTTCTAGATGACAAAAATTAGGCATTATACTTTTTTCCTTCTCCCAATGTTTGTTTTTTTGTTTTTTTTT
>NW_012117043.1:6384946-6400012 GCF_000951035.1 Colobus angolensis palliatus | reverse complement strand
TTTTTTTGAGACAGGGTCTCACTCTTTTGTCCAGGCCACAGTGGCATGATGTTGGCTTACTGCAGCCTTGACCCCCTGAGCTCAAGCAGTCCTCTCCCTCAGCTTCCCAAGTAGCTGAGACCACAGGCACGTGCCACCACGTCAGGCTAATTTATTTTATTTTATTTTATTTTTTGTAGAGATGTGATTTCACTCTGCTCCCCAGACTGGTCTCATACTTCTGAGCTACAGCAGTCTGCCCACCGTGGTCTCCCAAAGTGCTGGGATCACAGACATGAGCCACCAAACCCAACCTCCCAAAGTTTCTTAACCCTAACTGAATCACTTGGGAGATTTTAAAACATGCAGATGCTGGGGTGCTACCCCAGACCTAACTCAGTTCTGAGGATGGGACCTGGACATCAGCATTTTAAAATTTTTTCCTGAGTGGCTCTGATGTAAGACTCACTATTGAGAAGCAGTGTTCTAGACTGATGCATCTTACATTTTAATTTGCATAAAATCACCTGTTAAAATGCAGATTCAGGTTCAGTGGGTCCAGGGTGGGGTCTGAAACTGCATTTCCAGCCAGCTCTCTGGTGGTGTGGATGTGCTGATTGGTAGAACACCCTAAATAATGAGCTCCAGACTGTGCCGCCCCCTGTCTCCGGTAGCCTCCTCACCTCCTTCCTCCCTCTCCCCATCCCAGGTCTTTGCTAAAGAGTCAGGGAGCAGTCTCTGCTCCCTCCTGGCAGAGCCGCCATGCCAGTCCAGCTGCCTGGGCTGCTGGTCACAGCTTCTCAGAGAAATCTGGCTTCCAGATGTTAAGAACAGTTCCTTAACAGCTGGAAGAATATAATGAAATAGGCCAGACCCCACCCCATAGTGCATAAGTATGTGTGTCTCGTGTGAACCACTCGTCAGAGGCACCCGATGGTCATCTGCCTGCCCACAGACTCCAGGCAGGTTTGCTGGCAGTGCAGCCGGGTGGGGTCATTGGAGATGCTGGTAGGAATGACCTCTCTGCGGGGGGCGCGGAGGGAACAGTGGGCACCCAGCCAGGGCTCTGTCAGTGGGACTATTCTGAAACCATACCTCATAATAAAAGTCATATAATTTGTGGCAGCGCTGAAAACCTGCTTCCAAGTAGTGGTTTCTTGATGGAGTTTTGGAACCTTATCTGCGGTTGGTAACCATTCCCTGAGAACTTGTTGGAGAAAGGCGAGTGGGCATCTTGAGAAGACTGCTGGGGAAGCTGAATGCACCAGGGTGGGGGGCCAGCATGCCCACACCCTGTGCAGCCAGCACAGGGTGACACTCAAAGATTAATGGATGATTTTTTTTTTTTTAACCTAAATGAATGCACTTAGGGTCTTTTTGTGAGTTGGAGTCTCGCTCTGTCGCGCAGGCTAGAATGCAGTGATGTGATCTCGGCTCACTGCAACCTCTGCCTCCCAGGTTTAAGCGATTCTACTCAGCCTCCTGAGTAGCTGGGATTACAGGCGTGTGCCACCACTCCTGGCTAATTTTTGTATTTTTAGTAGAGACAGGGTTTCACCATGTTGACCAGACTGGTCTTGAACTCCTGACCCCAAGTGATCCACCTGCCTTGGCCTCCCAAAGTGCTAGGAGTACAGGCACGAGCCACCACCACACCCAGCCCTCTTAGGGTCTTCTAAAAGTAACAAGGTGACCTAGGAATTCACTGTATGACTTGTTTTGCCTCTCCCTGTCCTGAATCTTATCCCATCATGACAGCTGGTAAAGCACCATGAACGTCTACCTTACAGACATGTCAAGTGGATTTTAACAAGTGAGGCTATACAGAGACAAAAGTAAGCATGTGTGGAGATAGAGATTGGGCTAGAAGAGAAGTAACAAGGCTAGTGTGACTGATAGCAGGGGCTAGCTATCTTCTCAGAGGTGCAGGTGTTTTTAAGCAATCCTGGCTGGTGAGGTGGATCATTTGTCTTACAGAGGTGGATACTGAGGGTCAGAGTGGTTGAATAACCTGCTCAGAGTCATGCAGCCGGTTGTGCTAGAGCCAGAATTTTAGCCCAGATCTACCCAGCTCCAAAGTCTAAGCCCTTTTCCACCCACCTCAGTGGGGACATTAAGTAGACTGAAACTCCCTCTTAGCGTGTGTGTTGCTCGCTGCATGGATGAGGCTGGAGGATGAATGTGAGAGAAGGTGACAGTTTGAAACCCACTCTTTGGTGGAGTGGCTGGGGGTGCCAACCCAAATACCCACCTCCAGAGGGAAGAACTTCCAGCTGGTACCCCATCTCCCCTGAGCTCAGAAAGCCCTGAGTTGAGAATCCTTGAAGGCCACACTCCTGCAGTTGGAGCTCGCCAAAGCTGCCTCAGGCTCTGTGGTTTCCAGAGCAGACGTGGAGGCGGCACGTCCTCGTGCCCTTGCTCCAGCTGCGCGCACGACCTCAGCCTCCTCTGCCCCGCTGGGCGCGAGCTGCAGTCCTGGCACCTTCTGCCGGGGTCCTGATCTGAGCCAGTTGTCTAGCGATTTAATTTGGTGAATTTACCACTGCGTCCCAGAGTTTATATTGGCACTTAACAGCAGTAATATGTTTCTCTCTCGCCAAGAACTGACTATTTTCCCGACCAAGATGGAACACCACGCACAAAAAATAGGTTTGTGAACTAATCTGCTGCCCTGACAAGTGTCATTCACAGAATCACTGCTATAGAGCGCACTCGGAATTAAATGAGGTTGGGGTTGTCTGGCCTGGATCACAGGTGCTTTTTCCCACTCAGTTAACAAGAGTCTGGGATGAGACACCCTTTCCCTGCAGCCGCAGACACTTTCAAATCACACTATCAGTATTCATGAGAGATTTCTGTCTTAGAAAAATGGTTTGAGGATGGTTAGAGGTCTCTCTCTCTCTCTCTTTTCCCTTCTAACCTCCCTTTCTTCCCTCCTGGGTGGTTCTTTTTAGGGTACCCCCACCCCATCTGTCCTTATAAAACGCAGCACTGTAAACATTTGTCTAATTTCACAAGTTCAGGGAGGTGCGCCCATCAGTTAAAAAAAATCTCCTAGTGCCTGATGCCTGTTTGAAATTCTAAAGTGGAACTTAATTGCTTTCGCATAAGGATTTGATTCGGGCAAACTGCCCATACCTCTGGGAGTAGAAGCAGATCTGTCATTTACACTTTAGTGTGAACGGGCTCCTGAACCTGGGAGAAAACAGCTTTGTCTTTCCCTGGTCTGCCTTGGATTTCAGAGGCTTCTTAAAGACAGTGTTATTGAGGGGCACGGTGGCTCATGCCTGTGATCCCAGCCCTTGGGGAGGCCAAAATAGGAGGATCACTTGAGGCCAGGAGTTCGAAAGCAGCCTGGTAACATGGCAAAAACCCATCTCTTAAAAAAAAAAAAAGTTTCCCACTTCATGTAAGAGAGGTCCTCAAAATTCTCTTTCCTGTAGAGAGTTCTGGGTTCTCTTTTACCATATGGTCTCCACTTAGCTTGTCCTGAATTGGGAAGCATAAGGCAGAGTCAGGCTTGCAGCAGCATCAGAATTACCAGAGACCTGGGTAAAAACGCGGTTCCTGGGCGACACCCACTGAGACCATGTTAGGAGTCTGCAGAGCCCAGGGATCTGCATTTTTGACAAGCCCTTCCCCCATGAGAAATTTTGCTGCAGGACCACACCCAGAAACATTGGTCTAGGGGCACACTTGGCCTTCACCCCCACCGTGATATATTGTCTAGGAGTGTCCATAAATAAATGGTCGCCAGGTTATGGTGGCCAACTGAAAAAACTCTTTGTAACTAAAGCCTAATGAAACACTTGGTGGTTCATGGTTGGCACCTGACTTTTAGAAGGGTTCTCCTCACATTTCAAGGTCAAGGGTTGGCCAGCACATCCCTGAGCTGAAAAGAAAGAAAAGCACCTTTCCAGTTGAGAAATTGTCTCCCCTCTGGCAAATGCCGCCAACGTAGCTTAATATTAATTTAGGGAATGCAGTCTTGTGCAGTTCCAGGGAACTAGATTGGAAATCTGATAGCGCCATTTCTGTTATCTGATTCCTCACACACCTGAGATCACTCCCCGCCCCCCACCCAACTCCCCCCAGCCCCAAAGGTGGCTGCAGAGGCGCAGGTGTGAGCTGGCTCACTAAGTCACTTTCCCCCTCCTGATTAAGCGTGTTGGGGAATAAAGGAGACCCGTGTCGACTCACGCCGATCTCTGCCTTGCCTGTGCTCGAGCCACTTGTAATTCCCCGCAGCCCCAGCCAGCTCTGCAAGGCAGAAAGAAATATGACCAGGCAAGTTGAGAAAATAAATTAAACTAAGTGTCAACTTTTCTTGTTTCTCTCCTCATTATTAAGAGATGGAATGGGGCTCGTTTATCAAGCAGGGGGAGAAATTAATTGACACGGCTTTAATATCATGATGTCTGGCGTGTCTGGTCACATTCCTTCATTTTTTGGAAAGGCATTTTATTATAGTTTACAGCAACCAGCTGCCAAACTACTGGTGTAAACAAGGAAGCAGGTGCATGAAGGATGCCACAGTGGAGGGGCTGGATGCCACCCTGGAGGGGATGGGGACATGGCAGAGAAGGAGGGCCAGTTCAGAAGGGACCCCAAAGGGAGGCTGCTTATTCTGGGGTGAGGGAGGAAGAAGGATATGGGGGAGGAGGGAGGGCTGTGCTAAGAGGGCATGCCCGCAGACCCCTCGAATCCATCGTGGGCTTGTTTACTGGCCACCAGGAGGGCAGTCTCAAGTATCTGCCTCTGATGGCCTCCTGACCTGAAGTCTTTGTTCTTAACCATCCCCGAGGCTGGGTGCTGTGTGCAGCTCAGGTCAGCCTGCCTGCCCCTTTTCTTTCTTCTTAATAAGGCTAGGGAAGTGAGCACTTCTCTGTCCATCCCTCCAGGGCAGCTGACTCATCTGAGAGCCAGTTTGCTGCAAAGAGACCTCTAGCATCCAGTCTGGCATCCCAGTCCTGCTTCAGGTACATCTGCGGTTGGGGGTCTGGAAAGGTTCAGAGAAGTCACTCTGCTGTGCTCATCCTAGTTAGACTGGCTTAGGAGATGGTCTGGCTGTTTTTCTGTGTGAAGGTCTTCTTTGCTGTGTATCTCTGAAAATCCCCAGTGCCTCCTTCCCTGCTCTTACGTTTAAGCAATCAGATACTTCAGGGTGCAGGGGAAGCCAACAGAGAGCTGGAGTGGATGACCACATCTTTCCCCACTCTCTCCTTGCCCTCCGTCTGCCGGGTTGTGAGGACCGAGGGCTTTTGCCTATTTCGTAGATATTCTTACAGGGAAACATGGCAGGGACGGGGTTCAGGGATGCAGTTGTTGGACAAGGTAGGAGTTGATGAGTATGGAACAGTCTGCCTTCATATGAAGAAGGTGGGCTGCAGGGGAGAGAATACAAGGTCCCACCGGGGCCTCAGTTCTTCATCTGTAAAGTGGGAACAATCATTTCTATTCAGGCTCCCCAGGGTGGGGCTGGGGGTGAAGATTG
The DNA here is from genome assembly GCF_000951035.1 of Colobus angolensis palliatus. Taxonomy (NCBI): domain Eukaryota; kingdom Metazoa; phylum Chordata; class Mammalia; order Primates; family Cercopithecidae; genus Colobus; species Colobus angolensis. Next base: position 6,394,539 of record NW_012117043.1, on the reverse strand, counting down.
AGTTACAGAGTGGCTGCTCAGTGAGGGCAGATGAGCTTTCTCTTTTTAACGTTATTATTAGAATGTGGACTGATCCTCAGTAACCGCCTTTGGGAAACAGATGTGAGTTGTAATGGAAGGAATCCCAGCCCTTCCCACCTTGCAGAGTCCACATTGGCACCTGGGTGTGAAAGCACACACAGCCTGATCGTCACTTACCCTTTCCCAATACCTAGTGTCTGAAAATGCCCAGGAACCTCTAATGGCAACCCCAATTGGCTCTCACTGAAACCAAGCTGTCGTGCAGTGATTTCCCAACATGGCAGCCAGTAATCAGAAACATGCTGCTGCTTTTGAAAAGGTAGCTTGTTTTTTTCCTTGGAACATATTGATCTTCTGAGTTACAGTTTTCTTCAAGCAAAGCCAAGCCATGTGATGCCACCTACCCGTGCCTGCCGTGCATCTGTGCACACTACTCATCTCTTCTGTGCTTCCAGGTGGGGCCTCAGACCTTCCAAGTTTAGGGTTGCAGGACAGCTGACTTGCCAAACCTGCCACAGGTCATGGAGGTGACCTAGAAATGTTCCACGTTGGGGCTGGAGACAGCCCGAGGCGTGGGGTTGCCAATGGACACACAGCCAACTGGGGCTTGACTTGTGACGATACAAGCAGACCACCGTGCCTCCTTGCCAGGTCAGCCCCTCTCACAGTCTCTGAGCCACATGGCCACCAAATCCAGCCCTGAACACTTACTGATCCAAAGAAGACCCTGACAGTCTGCTCCAGAAAAGTAGTGGGGAGTATGAAAGTAACTTGGGGTACCACTCCTGGGTTCAGCTCCTGCTAAACATGGTTTAGTGGCCGTGTCATGACGGATGAGTCACTGAACTGTGCAGAGCAACTGAGCACAATGACAGTAGCAGAGCCTGCCCTGCCTCTCACAGAGTTGCCTTGGGGACCAGGTAGGATAATGGATGAAAAGGATTTTCAAACCAGAAAGTGCTCCCCACGCCCAAACCCAAGGGATTCGTTTGTGCTGGAAGCAAACCATGAATATTGCTTTCCCCAAATACTGGGTTATTAGCAAGAGAGGGAAGTTGCATGAGTTATAAATATTCTTAAGTATACATATCTTAAATTTCTCATGGGATACTCAGAATAAATTTGACAATCTGGGGTTTTTTCTTCCCTCATTTTTTTTCTCCGTTAACCAAGTGTGTTAACTCATGACTTGCATTGATTTTCACTGAAGATGCGTTAGATACTACATGATTGCCTATTAGTGTTCATTGACCTATATGATAAGAGAAGAAAATTATTTTTGAGGCTAGGAGGAGGCTGTTCCCATCTTTCTCTCTCTGACCTAAAAAAAAATTCTCTTGTAAGTTAACTGTCAATGTTCCTCGGTGACTGCATTTGGAGCAGGTCATTTTAATTTTGAGGTATCTCGTTTTCAGATTTCAATCTTCTTCTGTGTATGTGGTTTTTTTTTTTTTTGTAGCTTTGTATTATTCAGATGAATATTTAGTTTTGTTCATTTGGATAAAAGAGGAGGAAAAGGTTTGACTGTTAAATGCTTATCTCTTAAATAGCACTTACTTGTTAGTTTCTAACAATAGCTTCATTCAAGAGAATGTTAGAATTTCATTTTTAAATGCTCCCTGTCAACTGCTACCCTATTAATATCCATTTTTAAACCACTGGTGTTTAGGGTTAACCTTCCCACCACCTTCTTTGTCCCAGCTTTGCTGACTTCTGGAGCCCCTTGGAAGTGTAGGGTGCAGTGTTAAGGTGGGGGCTTTAGGAGAGGGGGGGCAGGTGCCACTTTGCTGATGCCAATTTGGTGAACTAGTCTCTTGTCCCCTTCTGGCCCTTTGTTTCCCCCACCTCCCCTGGTTGTCAGTCCCTGGATCTCCTCTCCATTCTGGGTGGGGGCTTGAGTGAGTTTAAGTACCCAGGGAGGAGTTCTCTGGTTCTTAGGACCAAGGGAGCAGTGGATGTTCACAGGGGTAACCCAGAGGGCCCCAATGGAGTGCCAGCCCTCACAGACTCACCGTGGATTACAGCCCTCATCCTGCCAGGGGCTAGAGCAGGACCCCTGCTTCTGCCTGCTCCTTTTAGAGGTCCAGAGAGGCAAAGGGACTCTCTGGGGCACACAGCTTGTTATCTGGCCTCTTGCTGAGTGAGGATAATTACCTCTTGCTGAGTGAGTGTCTTTTATCCGGCTGCTACACCTCAGTTTGATGGGCCTTCATGAGGCTCCATTTCTGATTCTCTGTGGGGCCCTCTTTTAGGACAATGAGAAGGAAATAATCACGATTCCCTGTCCTGCAGCTCTCCCAAATCCCCTGTACATCCAGTAGACTGTTCAAAAGACTATGATGCCTTGAAAACCTATGTCAAAACCAGCCAGGCACAACAGTACAGGACATATAGTGTGTGATGCCACTTGTATGGGAAAATTCATAGTCATAACAGGTAAAATATAGGCCCGTGTGGTAGCTCATGCCTGTAATCCCAACACTTTGGGAGGCTGAGGCAGGAGGATCGCTTGAGCCCAGGAGTTTCGAGACCAGCCTGGGTAACATGGTGAAACCCCATCTCTACAAAAAAAAATTTCAAAAACTTAGCCAGGCGTGGTGGCACACACCTGTAGTCTCAGCTGCCTGACAGCCTGAGATAAGAGGATTGCTTAAGCTTGGGAGATCGAGACTGCAATGAGCCAAGATTGTTCTGCTTCTCTCTAGCCTAAGTGACAGAGGACTGAGACCCTGTCTCAAAAAAAAAAAAAAAAAAGGTAAAATAGAGGTGACTAGGGCTGGGGGAGGGGGAAATGGGAAGTTATTTAATGGGTACAGAAAAGGTCAGGAGGTGGATACTGGTGATGGCTGCACAGCATTTTAAGTGTACTTAATGCCACTGAATTGTGTGATTAAAAATGGCTACAATGGCCGAGCACATTGGCTCACGCCTATAATCCCAGCACTTTGGGAGGCTGAGGCAGGCAATCACCTGAGGTCAGGAGCTCGAGACCAGCCTCACCAACATGGTGAAATCCCGTCTCTACTATAAATACAAAATTAGCTGGGTGTGGTGGCGTGCACATGTAGTTCCAGCTACTTGGGAGGCTGAGGCAGGAGAATCGCACGAGCCCGGGAGGTGGAGGTTTCTGTGAGCTGAGATCACGTCACTGCACTACAACCTGGGTGACAGAGCAAGATTCTGTCTCAAAAAAAAAAAAAAGGCTAAGATGGTAAATTTTATGTTATGTATATTTTTACCACAGTAAAATACTTATTTCAGAAAAGAAGACTGTGATGCCAAAAGGATTTTTCCCAGCCATCACTCTATCCCAAATTTCTGACCCCATTGTTTTTGTCCTCCACTGCTCATTTTAATTCATTTTGGGGGTTATTCACCACTAAGTTACTAATTTGTTGTAAATGCTAATGCATCTGTGAAATAAAAATGATTATATGTTAAGGAATAACACTTATTGATAATTAAGTGTTCTGTTGCTTCTTTGCTTTCCCCAAATGGAATAAATAAATATTTTAGACATAATCAAGTTTGTTTTCTGTGCTCGGGCCAAACAGACAGAGATGTTGAAATGATATAGGTCTTTAAAATACGGCAAATGAGTCTTGGCATCGCTGAATGTTATGCATTCAGGGCACATAGGCTTGAAATCCAGGCTATCTCCTCTAATCAGAAAAATCATTTTTGTGATACTTGAATTTTGAGTCCTGTGGGGTTAGGAAAAGGACCAGCAGGGAGAATATCAGAGTCAGAATTTGAAATGATGCCCTGGGTCTTGCCCCAACCCTTCCCGGTGCAACGGTCTGCATTTTAATTCCTGTCTCCTAGCTCAGTCGTCCTTCTTCCCATCTCAGAGTGGGAAACTGGGGCATCAGAGAGTCCTGAATGGTATGGAGGTGATTTGTGCAGTGGACCAGGAAGGAGTTGGTTTGCAGCAGGAAAGCAGCTCCCATGGCAAGGAACTCAGCCATGGCCTGCCATGGTGACTTGACTTACTCTGGCCTGTATTCTAGGATCAAGTGTGTTTGCTTAGCTGCAAGGTGGCTTTAAACCAGGCTGTCCTCTGGCTCGTGGAGCGGTGCCCTTCACTGGTGGCACTGACTTCATGCTCTTTCCCCATAGCCAGAACGGATTTTTCTCATTCAACCACTCTCTCCTGCCTTCAGTCCAGAGCAGCAGGATTGGCCAAGTCAGCAGGCCTGGCGGGAGGAGGTCGTGTGCAGCCCCCCTGTGTGGGATATGGGGGTGGCTGAAACCTAGAACCTTGCTGTATTCGTTTTCTGTGGCTGCCATAACAAATTACCACAAACCTGGTGGCTTAAAACAACAGAAACTTCTTGTCTCACAGTTCTGGAAGCCAGTGCTGCACTCCCTCCAAAGGTTCTGGGAGATAGTCGTTTCTTGCCTTCTGGAAGACCAGCGTCTCAAGGCTCCAGGTGTTCCTGGTTTGTGGTGGTACCATTCCATTCTCTGCCTACCTCTGTCTTCACATGGCCTTCTTTTTCTCTGTGTCCTGTTTGTCTTTTAAGGACACCTGTCATTGGATTTAGGGTCCACCCTAAATCCAGGATAATCTCTTCTCAAGATTCTTAATTAAATTACATTTGCAAAAGCTCTTTTTCCAAATAAGGTCACATTCATAAATTCCAGGGATTAGGACATGGATGTATGTTTGGAGGGCCACTATTCAACCTGCTACACTTGTCCTAATTAGCAGTGAGGTTCCCTGAAAACTGGCCTATCCTGGCTTGTTTTGTTTGCAAGATGCCTGGGCGTGGGGGCTGGAGCAGAGGGGTGACCTTCAAAGACAGATGAGACCCAGAGTGCCCTGCAGGCTGGAAGTGAGGGGTGGGAGGGAGAGGCTCTCCCTGCATGAGATCCTCTGACTCGTGCCTGTTTGTGAATTGTGCAAGCAGAGGGCCATTGCCTTGTTGATCTCCGCGTCCTTCACAATGCCTAGCAGAGGTGGCAGCTGGTAAATGCAGAAGGAAGAGCGGAATCAGTCTTGAGGCAAAGCAGTGACTCAAGTGGATTAGCAAGATGCTCAGAACCTGGAGGGGCAGAAAAGGCTCATTCAGTCACTCACTCAGCACTTAGTGTGTGTTAGGGACCCTGTTCCGTCCTGAGGACCCTCAGAGAACAAGACCCCAGCATCACCCTCTTGCAGGGTGCTCTGGCTTGAAGTCATGCTGGCCAAATTCCGCAGCCTCTGCAGTGCCGCCCCTCCCTCCCTGTGGAATTTCAGGAGGGCGCTGGCTCTTAATCCATTCTCCTGGGGCCAGTTAGGATCTGGGCCCTAGGAGGGTGGGGGTGGGGGAAGGGGATTAACCAAAAAGATTAAGTCCCTGGCTGAGTGCTCCAGGGGTCCTTGACTGGGTGGGAGTTTTAACCTGATGTTTTTAAGGCTCCTCCCAACCCAGAATTCCTGACACATATCCCGGTAGGGTGAGCTGAACGCCCTCAGGAAACTGAAAGCGCTTAAAGCAGCGCTTGGGGAACAAATATGCCAAAGCCCAAAGAGAAGTGGCGTGGGGACGGTGTCGCTGCGGGTCTTCTCCAGCTCTGCAATGATCAGTGGGACCAAGGGCCAAGGAGGAGATGCCCAAAGAGAGGGTATAGGATAGTGTTGCCAGTAGCTTTCTCTCAAAGGACTTGGTTTAGCGGGCAGGGGGTATAAACCTGGTCAAAGGTTTTTTTGTTGAACGGCATTTCAAACAACGTATCATGTCGGATGTCTGCTTCAGGCCTCTGAGGTGACTGACAACCTAGCTTTTACTGGATGACACTGGGAGAAACTTGCCATCTTTGAGCCTCTCCAGCAGACACTCGTGTCCACTTTATGGTATGTCTGATGCTGTCTTATGTATCTACAGCGGGCTGGACTGTGTATGCTGGGAGCATTGGCCCAGTATTTGGTGTGTGGTGATAGCAAATGGCATGATAAAGATCGCGATTGCTGTGTTTTCGTGGTCCTAGCCTTCTGTTTTACTGGAAATGGTTTGAGAGCAGAGAGTAGCCTTTTTTATTCTTGTACCGAAGAATCTGCTAGTCCCTGCAGGAGCTATGCTAAAGGAGCTCCACATATCAGCTCCCCGTTTCCTGGTGTTCCTTAGAAGAAGGTGTTGTTAGAGTTGGATGCAGGAGAGTCAGAAGGGACCTGAGAAATTCCCTCTCCGTCCTGTGTTGCAGAGACCCAAAATAGACAGAGAGCTTGAAAAGGAAGCACCTGTATTTTACTCGTTGACTGGAAACACAATTATCATAATATAATTGTGATAGAACAGCCATTCAGTTTTTGTCTTCCTGCTTGGTGTGTCTAGCTTAGTGTTCAGCCAGGTTCGTACCTTTCGGGAGAAGAGTGTCTTAGTTGGGGCGGCTATAAGGAAGTACCAAGGTCTATGAAAAACAGTTTATTTCTCACAGTTCTGGAAGCTGGCAGTCTAAGAGCAGAGTGCCAGCACGGTCAGTTCTGAGAGGGGCCCCCTTCCTGTGTACAGACAGCTGCCTTCCTATTGCATCCTCGCATGGTAGAGAGAAAAAACAAGCTTTCTAGTGTCTTTCTGTAAGGGCACTAATTCCATTTATGAGGGCCCCATCCTCACAATCTCATCACCTCCCAAAGGCCCAAACTCTTAATACCATCACATTGGGAGTTTGGATTTCAACATGAATCTGGGTGGGGGATGTGGGGGGCAGCGGGGGGTGGCCACAGACATTCAGATGGCAGCAGACAGCCTTGTGAATCCTGATTTGGGTTGTGACAGGAGGTGTGGAACCCAGGGTCCAGTTCTACCACCTTCATTTGCAGATGCAAAAGTTGAGGCTCAGAGAGGGGAAGGGGCTTCCCCAGATTAAACCTAAAGTAGATGCACAGTGAGAACTGGAAGCCAGGTCTCAATCTCCCCATCAGTGTGTCTGCCCCCACTGCCTGTGCTCCCTCGCCATGTTAGCGCTACCATGTGGCAACTGCATCCCATCCAAGGAGGGTGCAACCCTGCACGGGGCCACGTGGTAAAGCAGCACTTACTGAGTGGGATCACAGATGGGGCCACATGCTGGAAACGCTGTCGGAGGCGGGAGGAGAAGAAAGAAAAGGGGCAGGAGGGTAGGGAAAGGAACTGAGGATACTGAGCAGCAGTCGCCTGCCAAAATTCTTCAGTGCAGCTTGTCTAGCAAAGCCAGTCTCCAGCCGAGTAAATACAGTGGATAGCTGACGGGCTGACAGCAGGCATCAAACAGTCTTAAACTGCCCCAAATCCACGGCGCTTTTGAAGCAGCAGTAGAAAAAGGATGCCTGCGCGGAACACAGGCCTGAAACTTTTAATAGTTTCTTCCAGGCCTCAGGATGTCCTGATGAGGTATTAGAGGAAGTAATTCAGGAAGAAAAGGACAAATAACCGCCTCCGTCTGGAGGCCGACCCGAGGGCTGGCCAGGGCTGCTCGCGGAAAGGGCAAGCGTGGCCCCGCAGTGATCCACCAGGCTCTCGTTAGCCCACCCGCCTGCTGCGGTGCACAGAGCCGCGGGGCTCTGACCCTTGTAAATAACAGACAAGTAAATTTCTTGTTTGCTTCGGGGCAAATGTAAACCGCACAGTGCCCGCTGCATGTGGGTGAAATCATTAACTTTTCCTCGCTGTTGGAAGGGTGCTCCGTACAAATTAGAAATCATTGCCTCCAACCTCAAGGCCCTCCCAAGGATCCGCCCACCTACCCCCAGACCAGGAGGCTGTCAAGACCTCAGGATGTCAGAGAAAAAACGTGGGCCTGCCAGAACTGAACTCACCCCACCTCTCTTTGTTTTTTCTTCTCTCTCTTTTCCTTTAGGGTTTGGATTTGTCACTTTTGAGAATGAAGATGTTGTGGAGAAAGTCTGTGAGATTCATTTCCATGAAATCAATAATAAAATGGTAAGTGTGTAGCGGTTGTGCTGAAATGGAACACCCCCTTCCTCTATGTACACACCCCGTCTTGCAGACTGCTGCAGCCCATCATCAGGCTGGAGTGGGCAGGGGTGGGGAGGGGCTAGATGCTCGGGGTCCGGTCCTGTGAACAGTAGCAGTTGTTTCATACTGAGGTGGACAAACTCTATAAAGAACCAGGTCGTGAATATTTTCATCTTTGCAGGCCATACAGCTGACTGCAACTACCCAGTTCTGCTGGGTAGAGTCCATAGGCCATGAAGGAGTGGGGCTGTGTTTCAATAAAGCTTTCTTTATGGACACCAAAATTTGAACTTTATATACTTTTCACAGGTCACAAAATATTAATTTTTTAACCACTTAAAATGTAAAAACCAGGCCAAACATGGTGGCTCACACCTATAGTTTCTGCATTTTAGAAGGCCAAGGCAGGAAAATCACTTGAGGCCAGAAGTTCAAGACCAGCCTGGGAAACATAACCAGACCTCATCTCTTAAAAAAAAAAAAAAAAAAAAATTAGTGGGCCACAGTTTGCCTGTAGCCCCGCCTACTCAGGAGGCTGAGGTGGGAGGATCACCTGACCCTGGCAGGTTGAGGCTGCAGCGAGCCATGATCACACCACTGCACTCCAACCTGGGCAACAAAGCGAAACCCTGTCTCAAAAAAATAAAAGTAAAATAAAAAGTAAAAACCATTCTTAATTCTTGGACTTTACAAAAACAGGCAGAGGGGCTGGATTTGACCTATGAGTCGTAACTTGCTGACACCTGGCTTAGGATATTCTTTTGCTGTGCAGCTTTTGAGGGGTATATCCTAGATAGGAAGTTTACTGCACCAAACTGTTTCTCTCTTTGGGTCCTGCTGGAAAATTAACATTCCCTCCCTTGCCATCAATTAATTTCTGCCCTCTTGATCAGCTGCTTCCTTCCCTCTCTTTGGCTCTTCAAAGTTCTTTTTTCTGCCACAGCAGCCTCAAAAGGAAGGGAGGTTGGATTACTGGAAGTTTGGGAAGCCATGTAGGCCTCCCAGATCAGTGGCCACCAGAGGGTGCCATATCATGCATAGCAGTTGCGCACGCAAAGTCTCAAACTCCTTTCTTCAGATTGAGTGGGGGGTAAAAATTCCCTTCTTTGTTGGCTCCAGAAAAATAGAAGCTCAGCAGGTGTTTCTGGAACCATCAGCAGGTCCTTCGGAGCAAAAACATTTTGGTTGGCTATGACAGCCTCCATCCTCAAGAGAAGAGGGAGGGCAAATTTGTGTTTCAGTTGCCGCTGTAACTTTAATATTTTCTTCCTTTTGTCAAAACATTTCTTGCTTCTGAAACATGCATTCAGACATGCATTGTGTATTGGTCTGATATGTGTTCACCAACTTTAAATTCAATAATAGAGCTTTTAGTGTGGATAAGATCAAAGCAATCTGCTTAGCATGTGGTGCTACAGGCCTGATTCAATATTTGACTTGCTAATTTTTTCCCAGGGCACTAAAATAATATTGTTCATATTGTTCCTTGCCATCATATGCATCTGAAATGAAAATACTCTTTTTTTGCATACTGTATGTTGGAGGCATCAGCTCAGACATTAAAATGGTAGGGGGGAGATAAGTGTGTAGGAATAACACAGGTCCCTCGGCTTTCTCTGCTCCCCAATTGTC
>NW_012117043.1:6375559-6384381 GCF_000951035.1 Colobus angolensis palliatus | reverse complement strand
GGTGTGCATCACCATACCCAGCTAATTTTTGTATTTGTGGTAGAGGCAGGGTTTCACTATATTGGCCAGGCTGACCTCAAACTCCTGACATCAAGTGATCCACCTGCCTCGGCCTCCCAAAGTGCTGGGATTACAGGCATAAGCCACTGTGCCTGACCAGTATTAGCTATTTTTAAAATGAGAGAGACAGAGGACTTAAATGAAACTTGCATCCAGTCCCGGATGCCTTGTTTATCCCAGCCAGAGCACGCCATTGACAGGCTCCACTAAGGCTGCTGGGCAGTGGGCAGTGGGGAATAGAAGAGGCAGCAGATGCCATTCCTGTCCTGAAGCCTTAAGGGTTCATCAGGAAAGGCCAGATGTAGACCAGAAAGACATTGCTCTGTGTGTCACCTTGAATGCATATGTGTAGCCCTTCACTGTTGACAGGCTTTGAAATGAACCTGAGACACAGATGGGGAAAGGCTTTATCTTGCGAAACTGAGGCTCAGGGGATAGGTCCCAGGCTACCCAGAGAGTGAAGGAGCATAGATCTTGAGCTTACTGGTGCCAGAGGAACTGTATAGACAGTTGTTGGAGCTTGGGGGTGGGAGGGTGAATCCCCAGATGACCCGGGCAGCAATCAGGAAGTAGAGCTTCTGCCCCAGAAAAAGAACCCATAGGGGCTGGCTTGAAGCCAAAGAGATTTGCAGCCATTTTCCCATTTCATGTTTATCGCCTTCTCTGCCACCCAGGTGGAGGTTGACTATGTCAGGTGCATGTAACCGGGTTTTTAGTGTAAGGGTTTGTGTTTGCCTTTGAATCTGGGGCTAGTACTTGTTCTTCAAGAGAATGAGTAAAGATGGAAGTAGACAAGAGGAAGAAGTGGGGGCAGAGTGATTAGGATCACAGGCTTTGGAGGTGTTGGTCCATGTTCCCAGCACAGCCCAACAGTTATGAGCTCCAAGGTGGGGAGTTTAGAGGCCCTGGGAGAGGACTTTGGAGAAGAACACTGGGCGTTGCTGAGCTCCAGTAAGACAGGGCTGGTAGTGATATTGCCTCACCGGGTTGTTAGAGACTGGGTGACATACCATGAGCAAAGGGCTTAGCACAGTGTCTGCACAGGGTGCAAGCTTAATCCGTGTTAGCTCTTGCCATCATCCACGTGCTGTCATTGAGAGATATTTCTCCAGCCAGTTCCTCTCCTCTGAAGAAGGATGGAATTTAAAGGGTGTTGGAAGAGAAGCCTGGATCCTGAATTGTTTTGGTTTTTGTGATACTGGTTTCTACTTCTGAGGCCCAAAGAAAGGGAAATGAGTTTAAACTGGTCTGTGGACAGAATTCAAATGAGATATCCAGAAAAACTGAAAACTCAGAGACTGCCAAGCAGGAACACGAATGATTGTTAGAATGTGTATAGGAGTGTTTCATAAACAGGACTGTGCTGTGAAACCACAGACCCATCTCCTCAAACCCTCGCAATCTTTCTGGGCATTTGGCAGGAAGTGGCAGATGGCTGCCCCCCGGTACATACTGGAGCCGTGAGTTTTTGATATTCGCAGATAGGAAAGGTCTTAGTGCAGATTAGTCACAGACAAAGGACTTGAGTCTAGGTCTTTTGATTCAATCTCATGTGCCTGGCACTTAGGAGACCCTGTATAAATAATTGTGGACTAAATAAAGGATTCACTGAAGGACCACATGTCTGTGAGGCACATTATAGTTCCTAAAGCCATCTCCCATCTAATTGGGTTGGGGAGTCGCTTCCTGGGCATTTTTTAAAATGGAGGTCCTTCTCTACCATGTAGAAGGGCCAGGAGCGTGAATGAGTCGTTCTTCTCTGCAGGGGACCGGGATAACAGTCTTTGGGAAGTGGGGATCACAGGAACTCCCCATGTAGGCCCTGCCTTAAGGAGGTCATCTCCAGAGGAGGCAGCAGGAGGATGCCCAGAAAGACCCCACATGACACCCTTTCGCACATAAAGATCCCACAAGTAGCTGACATTGCGTGGTACAAACTACATACTCTGCTAAACACTTTATGCATCATGCATCTTATTTCGTTTGATTTTCACTTACTCTTCAATCATTATACGCATTTACAGATTGGCACAGCGAGGCAGAGAGAGGTTAAGCAGTTTGCCCAAGGTCACATGGTCAGCAAATGGCAGCCCCAGAATTCGAGCCCAGAAAGCTATACTCCAGAGCTCATGTTTGTATGTATCAGGCTGTGTGTCCTTTTCAGGCCAAAAGGGACTTTCAAGGCTCTCTAGCTGGGCTGCAGGCCCTCCGCCACTGACCACCCTTTCCCAGTCAGCTCTGTTGTGGCCTATGCGGTTCCACGTTCTCTTAGTAGAAGAGCGGAGGAGACAAGCCAGATTCCCAGCTAGGGAGAAGAACCACACTTGGGTTTTATAGGTCCCAGATCTCCATGCCTCTTCCTCCACTGCCACAAGCACAGATAAGTGACAAGCATGGGCCAGAAGTTGACTGCCACCCAAGCCCAGGGCCAAACCCACAAGCTCTCCAAGCCAGAGCGAAATGCAAATGCATGCACAGAGCCGCCTCATGACCCGCCAGAGAGGGGCTCCTCCCTGGCTACTCTGTGTGCCCCAGTGCGGGTGCAGCTAATAATGCCTCCCGTGGCGTCCCCCTGATTGAAGCAGCCCCTAAGCAGCAGGGACACTTGCTTGATGAGTCACCAGAGCCCAGCCTTCAAGCGGCCCCCTGACGAGCTGGGCAGCAGCAGGAAGGGAGGTGAGAATTGATAAGAGCCACCTCCAGGCATCCACAGAGGCCTAGTACAGCCTAGAACTTGAAATGATGTTGGGAGCCATCACCACCCTCGTTGGGTAAGAGCGTGGGTACAGCCTGAAAGATGCTTAGGACGAGGGCATCTTGAGTAGAGCATTTCCTCACACCTGATTCAACAGGAAGGAATCGGTGCTTATAGGCACTGGGACCATGCTTTACGTGCACGCTGTCTCCTTTTGTCTTCACAACATCCTGAGCGGGGGGTCCTCATCTCATTTTACAGAGGGGTTCACTAGAGCTCAGTAGCAGTGGATCTCCTGTGGTGGGACAGTTCTAAGGGGCAGAGCTGGGATTTGAACCTGTGTCATTCTGGCTCTGAACCCTCTGTTCTTCTCATTATACCTTGCTGCCCATTTAGACAAACCTAATATTTGAAAAATATGGATTTATATGATGGGTGAATATCAAGAAGAGTTTTTATTTGCTTCATACAAATACTACTACAGGATTACTTTAAATCTACTTTGTCCAACCCATGACCCACGGGCCATATGCGGCCCAGGATGGCTTTGAATGTAGCCCAATGCAAATTCATAAACTTTCTTAGAACATTATGATTTTGTTTGCAGATTTTTTTTTAAAGCTCATCAGCTATCTTTAGTGTTAGTGTATTTCATCTGTGACTGAAGACAATTCTTCCACAATGTGGCCCAAGGAAGCCAAAAGATTGGACACCCCTGCTTTTTTTTTGGAGACAGGGTCTCGTTCTGTCACCCAGGCTAGAGTGCAGTGACACGATCTTGGCTTACTGCAACCTCTGCCTCCCAGGTTTGAGTGATTCTCATGCCTCAGCCTCCTGAGTAGCTGGGATTATAGGCATGTGCCGCCACGCCCAGCTAATTTTTTGTGTGTTTTTAGTAGAGATAGGGTTTCGCCATGTTGGCCAGGTGGTCTAGAACTCCTGGCCTCAAGTGATCCCCTTGCCTCTGCCTCCCAAAGTGCTGGGATTACAGGTGTCAGCCGCTGCACCTGGCTACACCCCTGCTTTAAATAGTCCTTTTTCTCACTCCTTTAACGTGATAGGATTTACAGAAATTTGCTAAGTAACTCATGGATACAGCTACTTTGGTTGTCCCTTGTCTTGGAATGAGAGGTCTGGATGCTGGTAGTCAAAGTGTGGTCCATGTACCAGCAGCCTCGGCAGTCCCTAGGAGCTGGTTAGGAATGCAGAGTCCCAGGTCCCACCCTAGACCTACAGAGTCAGAATCTGCATGCTGACAAATCCCCAGTGATTGGTGTGCACATTAAAGTCTGAGAAGCACCAGGCAAGGGCCACTGCTAATGACAGATAATGTGGGAGTTGTGGGTCATAAATAGACCAGCCATCATCAGAAGGAAGGGACTTGGGAATGAAGGGAGCATGGAGCCAGGCCAAATAGGGCCAAGTTGGGCCTGGCACCTGGGCCCCCAGGCCAGTCTGGTGCTCTTGGCACCACTCCATACTCCCTCTGTGGTCAAACAGAGACCAGATTTCTGAAGATCTCCCGGAGGAAGCTCTCAGTGCCAGGGACTGCTCCCGCCCCTCACTATGCCCTTTCTCTTTGTGTGCAGGCCTTGGAGCATTGCTTGCAGAAGACACATGAGGCATGCATTTGTTGGGGTAAAGGGCTCGATTCTCCTGAGTGAGGTGCACTTGCCCTTGTCCCCAAGTCGGGACCTGCTGGGTCACTTAGAGGCACCAAGAGAGCTTTGGAACCTGAGCCTGAATTCCAGGTCCACCGCTGGTGTTTCTGAGACCACAGGCGAGTGCCCTCCCTGTCTGCACCAGTTTGCTCCTCTGGGAAATCAGAAGGTTGAGGATAGCTGCCTTTTGCAGCTTGTATAAAGCCCTGATTTGATACCTGGAGGTCTCAGCCTTTTCTGTTGTAGGGTATGTAATTGGGTAGCCTTGAAGGCATCAGCCCTTGATAACTTGAAGTTTCCCCCATTGGGCCTAAGCCAGGGGCCAGCAAATTTTCTATAAAGGGCCAAACAGTCTCTGTCACATCTATTCAGCCCTGCCATTGTAGCACACACACAGGCAATATGTAAATGAAGGGGTGTGGCTGTGTTCAAATAAAGCTTATTTACAAAAACTCATGGCAGCTGGATTTGGCCTGCTGGCCACAGTTTGTTGACTCCTGGACTAAACTAATCTAGCTCAGAGCAGGTCCACTCAGGGTGCTCCTTGTCTCCAGGGGTCCAATGAAAGGCATTTAGCCAAATGGTCAGCCAGTTTCACTATTAGGCACACATTTTTAGGGGTGGAGTAGAAAGGGGGTGCCCCAAACAGGCACAGAGTTTGGGGATAGCAGCCTGTGAAAAGTATCAGTGCCTTCATTCTTTGGGGGAGCCCCCAGGTGGGGAGTGACACAATGGTCAGAACAGGGTGCTGTCAACCAGGGAGGCCTTCCTGGTAGAGGGTGCCTCAAGTCCTCAGTGCTGAACCCCCTTCCACTTCCCAGCTTGGTGGCCTTGGACAAGTTACTTATGTGTTTTGGCTCTGTGGTTCCCCTTTCTGTAAAACAGGTTGTGGTAGTGCCTGCCTCAGAGAGCGCTGTCACCTAAGACTTGTAAGGGTTTGGAACAGAGCCAGGCCATAGCACACTCTATCAGAGTGATATCACCACTGTCATCGTCATCATCATTCTTAGAATTATTCTACTGAGGAAATATGGCGTTAGCAGGTAAGGAGGTCCTCAGCAGATTATAAGTCAGTAAAATGCAAGTGTGCAGGACCTGGGCAGGACTGGGTCCCAAGTCTACGGGGCAGGGATGGAGAGTATGAGGTAGGCACTCTCAGTGCCTCTGGGGATGGTCCTAGGAGAGGAGGTGGTGCACCTCCCAAAGCAGGAGGAGCCCAGAGATGTGATTGTCTAGGCTCCGGAAAAGCTGAGTCCTACTCTTCACCTGACTCATTCTTTAGGAAGTTTCCAAAAAAATCCACTTCTAAGAGCAAAGCCTAGTGAGATCGCAGGCCTGCTACCCTTCAGCCCAGGGCATACCTGGAGGATTGACTCGGAACCGGGGATTCTGGGGAAGAAAGGGCAGAAGGATAAGAAGGGAGGAGAGTCCTGAGGTGTCCTCTTGGACTCAGGGCTGTGGTGCTGTGACCAGCCCATCCATGGAGGCCAGCCCCAGGCTAGGGTCGGCTTCTGGGCCCTGCCACCTGGCAGGGTGCCCAGTGATTGGGCTCACCCCCACTCCCTCCAGCTGCTCCTCCTCAGCCCTGAAGACAGCTCAAAAGTGGTGGGTGTATTTGTGTGTGGGGAGGGGGGCGGGGAATGTGGGTGGAATTAACTAGGTTTCTGTATTCACGATCCTATTTGTAGCATCATTCTCACTCGTAAGCTAATTTTAGCCATCCATTCTGCTTCTGTTGCCATTTATAAAATGAGAATGTCAAATGCAATATTAAACAAGCAGGATGAAGGCAAAAAAGGAAATGCCAGAGAGGCATTTAATAAATGAATCTGGTGTTTACGTGGGAGAGGGAGAGATCCTGCCCCCCACGCATCACACACGCGAGCACGTGCACATGCTGTTTGTGTACAGGCTGTGTTAACGAGAGCAGAGTGATTAGTGTGTTGGGGGAGGCCGGGTGGTTCGGTGGTAAATGTTTGTTGCTCTTTAGGCAGAAGTAATTTGGCCTGCAGGGAGTGGCCTCCCAGTTGCCTGAGTGGTTCGCTTGCCCTCCATCTGTCCTCTGGTGATGTCAGTGTGGGCAGGGCCAGGAAGGGCAGTGGTCTGTCTCCTCAGTGTCTCAGCACCCAGTGCCTCTGGGCTTTTCTGAACGTGCTGCCACCAGCGTCCCCCTACTTCAGCCCCAGGGCGCAGGGTCATGAGAGGGGAGCACGGAGACCACTAGGAGGGGCTGCGCCCCCTTCTCTTCTGCATCTTCCCCGTGCAGAAGGCAGGGCATGAACAGTCTGCGCCCGTATGCAGCTGCAGACACCAAGCCCAGGGTAGCGTGTCTCTTGCCTGGACTCTTGCCAATTTCTCTTCTAGTTTCACTCTAGTTTCCCCAGGGCCTGGGAGTTCTGTCTCTGGTTCTTCCTTTGCCCTCTTCTTTCAGCTGCTCTGCCAAGAAAAGAAGGCTCAAGCCATACCTTTTATTTTCTCCCTCTCTTAAATAAATGAAGTTAGGCCCCGTGCAGGGCCTCTGGCCCAGCCCACCGTGCACTGGGGTAAGCACTCCTCCAGCCTTGTGGCGGAACCTGAGCACCTGCTGGAGGCTGAGGTTTCGTTCCACTTTGAAATGCCCTTGCAGGTTCCCAGAAATGAAAAGGAGGACAGCTGCTGCTGCCACCATCAGCTTTTTCCCCAAATAGTGCAGCCTGGGAAGCTCTCTTTACACATCCTGCTGATGACAGCAGGGAGATGGGACCTACCTGGCCGACAGGTGTGGGGAGGGTTAGGGAGAAAGGCAATGACTGTGTGCTAAGAATCTGCTGTGCTGGGGAGGCTGCTGCTCTCTTTCTTCCTCTGCAGTCCCCAGTCTGGGATTTCAGTGAACACAGATGTGAACTGACTTCATCACCTTCAAAGGCACTCACCTAGGCTCCATGTGGAGAGGGCAAGGTGTGACTCAACCAACTTTATCCAGTGCGAGCACTTTATAGGATTAGCTCCGAGAGCCCTATGGGGTAGGCACAGCTGTCACTGTTTTAGAGCTGAGAACGTGGAGGTGCAAAGAAGTTAGTCAGCTGGTCTCAGCTCAGAGAGCCGGCAAGTGGAACAGAGATTTAAAGCCAGGAGCCCTAGCCCTAGGCTAGATTGCTGTATAACAGACTAGGCACCCTCTCTCAGATCGGGGCAGGGCGGGGGCTGCAGTTACTGGAGTGCTTCTCAGGTGATACTGGGGACCAGCTCCTCTCTACCCATTGCCTAGATTCTGAGGACCTCTGAGGGAAGAGCCACATCTCAGCCACATTCATTTCTGTGTCCACACCCAGCCCCTGCTCGGTCAATAGGAGATGCTGAATGTTTATTTTTGGTTTATGACGTATTTCACTTTGCCAGCACTGATTGTAATAAAAACACTGAGCAGAGGAAACGGTGGATGAAATTAATTCTGGAAGTGGTGAGGAGATGAGTTGTGGAAGCTAGCATCGGGAAGGCTTTGTGAACTAGACCCAGATAGGCCTTGAGGGTTGGGTGGAGGGTGTGGGGAAAGGCTGTGTGCGGTGGGGTGGGGTAGGGCTGGCAGTCGGAGACCTAGAGGAGGGAGCAGAGATTTTGAAGTTGGGGGTCTACGATTGAATTCTGGCTATGCTTTGTGACCTTGGGCGAGTCATTCCTCGGAACCTGTGTCCTTTTCTGCTGTAACTGTGAGGCAGATAAGGCCATCGCACAGAGGAAATGAGGCTCCATGCAGTAAGGGAGTTGACATCCGTGGACATTCTTTGAGGACTTCTGTGTGCCAGGCACTGTACTTTATATCCATTATGTGTATATGTTATGTAATATATGAAAATTACACACACACACGAGGATGTTGTGGCTGTGCCTAGTTATGGATAGCACTCAATAAACAGTGCATGCCTTCCTCCCCAGAGTAACACTACTGAGTCAAGATTATAAATCTAATAGGTTTCTCAATGCCTTTTTGCAAACAGATCTGGGCCATTTATAACATGCATGTGTCCTGAAAAGTAGACATTACTGCTGCCTGCCTTCCCCTGCCGAAGCTGGCAGCTCCATTTCCATTTGCATAGTAACCCTTTCCTCTGTAGACTGCATGGGCGGGTCCCACATCCGTGAGGACCTTTTTACAGTAGAACAAGAAAAGTTATCATGTACAAGTAGGTCTCCTGGTGCTTGGCCACATGCTGGTCCCCGTCCCCAAGGACCGTGCCTGATTATGATATCTGGGGAAGGGAGAAGGGAGGGTCTCTTCCGCTCACTTTTCAGTATCCACAGTGACCAGCCGGGAAACCTCTCTGTGTTAGGCCGTTCTTGTGTTGCTATAGAGAAATACCTGAGACTGGGGAATTTATTTGAGAAAGAAGTTTAGTTGGCTTACCGTTTGGCAGGTTGTACAGGCATGG
>NW_012117043.1:6335233-6375244 GCF_000951035.1 Colobus angolensis palliatus | reverse complement strand
TTCTCCTGCCTCAGCCTCCTGAGTAGCTGGGACTACAGGTGCCCGCCACCTCGCCCGGCTAGTTTTTTTGTATTTTTTTTAGTAGAAACGGGGTTTCACCGTATTAGCCAGGATGGTCTCGATCTCCTGATCTCGTGATCCGCCCATCTCGGCTTCCCAAAGTGCTGGGATTACAGGCTTGAGCCACCGCGCCCGGCCGGTGCCACACATTTTTAAGCAACTCCGAGTAAGAGCTCACTCATCACCAAGCAGGTGGCCCAAGCCATTCACAAGGGATCCACCCTCATGATCCAGACACTTCCCACCAGGCCCCACCTCCAACACTGGGGAGTACATTTCAACATGAGATTTAGGTGGAGACAAATATCCAAACTATATGACCACCTAAGTTTGCAGAGGGCAGAAGGGCTCGTACCAGTGAGGGAAAAGGACTGCAGAGTGGTTAGGGACCCTTCCCCTGCCAGACTGAAGGACCAGGGCTTCCCAGCACAGCTGTCAGGATTTCCAGGGATGCAATTGCTGCTTCACCAATCCCCCAGCCCCTTAATGGCGTCTTAAGGCCTTGCCCTCACCCGGCCACATACTCACACTAGTCAGGAATCCATCTTGCCTCTGGCTCTGGGCAAGAAAGCATCTGGATGGAATTGAAACCCTGGACCAGATGTTAGAACTGAGTAGAGGTGACCTGGCTCTCTGAAGGTCATACAGGGAGTAATGGTGACACGCCCATCTCAAGTGGGAGCTGCACATGGAGGGGGAACCGAGGTTCCTGCGTTTCCCTCCCTGGGCCACTCCACCTCCCCTAGGTGGGTTCCACCCCCTCTCCTTGTTACCTCATAGCCTCTTTCTCCAACTCATTCAACAGCTCTCTCAGCAGCACCAGCTTCCTGGGTATGAGACCTGAGCCGCGGCTTGGCCCTGCCCTCAGAAGCCCCCCACACTGGTCTAATGCTCTGCTCTTTGTTGCCGTCTTGCAAATCCTAGTCATTGTTGGACAAAGGACCCCTCATCGTCTTTTGGCCGTGGGCCCTGTTCGTTCTGCTATGAGGCTGACTCGGGGCGAGGTGCCGTGCAGGTACACAGTAGGAGAGTTGAACCCCGATCAAGGACTTGTTTTGTGTTTATCTTCCTTGCTTTGCAAGTTCCTTGAGGTTGGGTCTCCCCAAATCTTGATTATAAACCTGCAAGAGCCTTACAAAATGTCCTGCTTTTTGTGGGGTCTCCAGAAAAGGCTTGTGATTGGCAGAGGGGGCAAGAGAGCAGTGACCAGGAAGAAGAAAGGCTGTGGCCACTGGATGGCAAAGGAGGGGAGGGCTGTGTGGGGAGGTGTGTGTGACGCGTGGTCCCTGGAGGCCAGGCTCACCCCCTCCTGCCTCAGTAGCAAGATGTGTGTAGCTGTCAGGCTCTAGGCAAGACACTTAACACTTGAGTAGCATCTCCCCTCCTCTTCACCATCTCCCTGGGCAGGGCTCAGGGCCTAATGGCCAGAGGAGAGGATCAGCTTGGGGCTTCAGAGAAACAATGTTGGCCTTGAACCCACCAGAACCTGGCTGGGGAAGAGGTCAAGCTGATCGGGGGCAAGACCAGGTCAGATCTCTTACATCTATTAGGAAACGCCACGGAAGGACAGGTACCCACCCTAGAAACTGCAGGACATTCTCTCCTCCTGAGCCCTTTCTTCCCTCTGTTCCCCTCCCCTTTCTGTTAGCCAGACAGTCAGACGGTCAAGGTTGATACCTGAGCACTGGGGAATTTTATCCATCGAAATAGGCCTCTCCCCCTGGAGGACTAAACAGTCTCAGACACGACCTGTTTGGAGTGAGAAATGAAACTGCAAACACTGGCCTCTTCAGGCCAAACAGGCTTTCCTTGTCCTAGATGGTACATCAAGGCCACAGGTCCAGAGCTTGGATTTCCCTCTGGGCCCTGAGGCCGCATGCTGACTGGGTTCTTTTGTACAGAGACCAGGGAAAAACAAAAGCCCCTTACTTCCCAAAGCTTGGCATACTTCTCAGACTGCCAGCCACCATCCCCGAAGACGCCAGGGCAGTGAGCTTACCTTCACAAGGGCTTCGGATCCATTGGGGAGGAGTGGCCACTCATAGTAGCTGCAGGGAAGGTGTTCTTGCAGAAGCTCCAGCACCTCCTCTGAAAGCCAGTGCTAAGCATTCCCCACTAGGGAGACGGTGTAACTCAGGGCCACAGCACCCACTCTCCTGGCTTGGGCTGGGGCTATAGGCAGATCAGGATTAACGTCCCAGCCCTGCACCCAGGTACTGGGTCTGGAGCACAGGTTAGATGTCTGAGTCTGAGCCTCGGTTTCCTGCTCTGTGGGATGGATATATAGCTATAAAGGACATCATCAGGTCCACTGACAAAACAAGCATATGGAAGGTAAAGTATTTTATTAATGTTAAACGTACTGAGACTGATAACTGTGCTATGATTACGTAAGAAAATGCCCTCATGTTTAGGAAATGCAAACCAACTTACTCTCAAATGGAAAAAAGAAAAATCCCGGCCGGGTGCGGTGGCTCATGCCTGTAATCCCAGCACTTTAGGAGGCCGAGGTGGGCAGATCACAAGGTCAGGAGTTCAAGACCAGCCTGGCCAATATGGTGAAACCCCATCTCTACTAAAAATACAAAAATTAGGAGGGCGTGATGGCACGCACCTGTAGTCCCAGCTACTCGAGAGGCTGAGGCAGGAGAATCGCTTGAACCCGGGAGGCGGAGGTTGCAGTGAGCCGAGGTCGCGCCACTGCACTCCAACCTGAGTGACACAGCAAGACTCCATCTAAAAAAAAAAAAAAAAAAAAAAAAAAAATTCTACATATAGATATAGAGGGCTCAGCAGTGTGTGCAAATGATAAGGCAAAAGTAACAAAATGTTAGCAGTAGGTGATTTCTGGTAAAGGATACCATCCTTGCAACTTTTCTGTAAATTTGAAATGATTCCTGAGTAAGGAGTTGGAAACTGCAAACCTTGCTAAGCTGCTGTGGATGCTGATGGGAGGAGGCATCCAACCCAGTAGGCAGCAAGGATAAGAGGGTTAGTGACCACAGTGGCCACACTCCCATCAGGCCTTTGTTTTGTTCTCTAAAGGAACATGCTACTGCCCTAGGCGTCCAGGGACTAGGTCATTATTCTGAACCCATTACCATGGAGACTATGAGGAAGCCACACCCTGTCTTCCAAGGCCAGTTTGTCATACAAAGCAGCATATTGGGAAAAGAAAATTTCAAAACAAATCCCATCAATTTTGTTGGGGTAGGGGGTGTTGGCACATCCCTGGTATTGGGAGTGTTTTGTGGCATTGCCAGCTGCGCACCTTGAAAACAGAGACCTGGTCTTTCTGGTGTGAGCAGTCGGTCATCAGTGGCCTCTGAGGCTTCTTACAAGTGCTCAGTCAGATGGAACATCTCACTGCATTTCTTGCCCCTTGAATAGACTGCTCTGGTCGGTTGCTATTTGAAACAGTAGAAGCAGCAGCCACTGTGAGAAGCTGTTGGTGCAGGAGTCTCAAGGACTGAGACTGGGAGGTGGGCCTTCCTCCAGGGGAAGTCTTAGGAGGTGAGGCCAAAACACCTGCAGCAAGAGGCCTGTTCCCCATGAGCACCACCTTTGTTTTGTTTTAGAGGACCATGGAGAGCCAGGCAGGCCTCTGTGGGACTGCAGTGGGAAGGGAGCCCCCGTGCCCTGCCCTCTGCCGTGTGGTGAGAGCAGCCCTACGTGCCCACTGCTCCAAGGAGCCAGCCAGCCAAGAGCCAGAGTGTGAGGAGTGCCTCCTGCTGCCTTGTCAGCTCACTGCCCTTCACCGACCTCATGTGGTTGTTAGTTTCCAAAGATTATCCCTAGAGCCCCCTCCCACACGGACTCTAGGCTGGCCCAGTGTCACCAGTAGAATGTGTTGGAGGAAGCACTGTGAGTCCCAAGGCTAGGTTAGAAGAAACCTTGCAGCTTCTGCTTGAGTCTCTTGGAATGCTTGTGCTTGGGACACTTCCTCTAGGGACTCAGCCGCCATACTGTGGCAAGACCAGGCGCCGTGGAGAAGCCATGGTGGACGTCTCGTCAGCAGGCCCAGCCAAACCAACGTGGCTGCCTACCATGGGAGCGAGGAGCCATCTTGGGCCTCCGGCCTCGTTGAGGCCTCCTCTGGCTTCAGCCCCAGTCACCACCTGACCACAGCGCCATGAGACCACCAGCAAGAGCCCAGCTGAGCCGGTCACCCCACAGAACCCTGAGGAAGGATAATTAAATTGTTGCTCAAAGCCATTAAGTTTGGGGGCAGTTTGTTGCTCAGCAGTAGATACCTGGAACAGAGTGTGTGGTCAGATAGCCTAAGTACATGACTAGAACCGAAAAGATAGCCTGCTTTTTATACTGTTTGGGTTCTGACCGTAACCCGGGTTGTTCATGCCAAGCTCTCTGGCTTATGCAGGGCCTGGGGGAGGACAGCAGGGGAAGGTGACCCGATGTCTGCTAACTCAAGAGGCTCGGGAGGCTGACAAGTGCAGAAGCAGCGAGGGGCAGGTTGATGTGTGAGTACTTGCGTTCATCTTAGGAGAACAAGACAGTCAGAGCCTCTTCTTTTTCAATACAGTGAGAGCTCTCAGAGAGGTAGAAGCTTTCCTTATTTATCTTTGGGTCCCCAAAGCCTAGCACTTGCCTGGCATGTTGAGTTCCTCTGCATCCACGTCATTGAATTAAGTGGCTGAGTCTTGGGGGTGGAGGGGACTGGACAGGCTTCCTGGTCCTGAGAAGTCTTTCAAGAGGCCTTCAGGGCAGGCAGGTCAGGTTCCCTGCTGTTAACTGTTACCTGCTGCCTTCCCCTGTCGTTCAGATGCCCAGGACAGGCCGGGGTCCCCCCAGAGAGTGCGTGTGCCATGGCCCCTGGCCTTGGGGAACACTCACCGTTGACCCAGTGGGTGGTTGGCACTCAGTCACTGCTGCCCAAACCACCAGCAGCAAAGACAGAGCAGAATTAAACAGAGCTGTCAGCCCTGTTCAGTGAGAGGAAGAGTAGGTGGGTTTGTTTAAAACACTCCCATTACAGTCAGTTAACCTTTATGTTCCCTAAATGAAAATTGTATAAACCTGAGATTTCCGTTGATCAGGTTGCCTAGGAACAGGCAGCAGGTTTTCATAAGACAATGCAGTAGATTGTCACCGATAGGGCTATTAGGAAGTGAGCTGGTTAGCGATATTATTCCCCTTGCTGGTGTTGGCTTTGGGTAATTATCTCTCTGCCTGTGCAAGACACACCCATCTTCCCAGGCTTGGGGCAGGTTCATGCAAATGAGATTTCTCAGCCTGCTCCTCTGGAGTCCTGAAGTCAGTTTTCAACCCTGGGCTTAGGAGAGCCAATTTGGATGAGTTTGTTTTTTCAATCACCTTTTCCCCCCTACCTGCAATGACAACATTCTAATAGCCCTATCAGTGACAGTCTATTGCATTATCTTACAAAAACCTGCTCCCTGTTGCTTAGCAGAAAGCTTGGAAAATAAATAGCAAAATGCCTGATTAAAATTTAAAAACAAAGTAACTCTAAGACAATTTTAGTATGTCTTTTCAGTATTTTTCCCTATATGATATATGCACTTGTTTATTTTTCAAAAAGTCAGTGACATTTGCTTTTTTCCCTCCTGCAGTTAGAGTGACCTGTCATCCTGGTTTGCCTGGGACTGAGGGGTTTCCCAGTACCAGTGCATAATTATTATCAACACACTTTTTCATAGCTGCATAGCATTCAATCAGTGTGGATAAACCAGACTCAGCTAATTCCCTGTTCTTCTGTATTTCAGGTATTTCCTTTTATAAAAAAAAAATAATAATCTAATTCCTGTAGGGCAAATTCCTAGAGGTGAGATTACTAGGTGTATGTATAAATTTATGGCTTTTGATATAGTGTTAGGTTGCCCTCCAGAAAAATACGTGCCAATTTCCACCCCACCGCACCATACCCTCAGAAACCTTTACATCAAACAATGCTTTCATCACTGTCAATCTGCGGGCAAAAAATATGCTTCATCTTGGGGAATGTGTTCTTTATTAGCCGTCTGTGAATTGTCTACTCATGTCTTTTACCCATGGCTCTTTTGGGATGCTCATCTCTTTTAATCTATAGAACTCTTTGTATTAAGCATATTAGTCATGAATGTTGTACCATTTTGTCCATTTTTTAAGGCATTTGTGGTTATTCTTGAAAGAGCAAGAGTAATACCTATTATCGGGTGTCTTTGAAGAAAGGGGACTTATATCTTAGGTAATTAGAGCATCCCCCTAAGGTTGAGCACTAAAATATTTTTTGATTGAAGTATTTGAGATGAGACTATCTCTAAAACGGATAACCCATAGAGGTCCCTTTTTATTTCTATTTTATTTATTTATTCTCTTGAGACAGAGTCTCGCTCTGTCGCCCAGGCTAGAGTGCAGTGGTGCAATCTCGGCTCACTACAACCTCCACCTCCCGGGTTCAAGCGATTCTTCTGCCTTAGTCTCCCAAGTAGCTGGGATTACAGGAGCGTGCCACCACGCCCAGCTAATTTTTTTGTATTTTTAGTAGAGACAGGGTTTTGCCATGATGGCCAGGCTGGTCTCGAACTCCTGGGCTCAAGCAGTCTGCCTGCCTTAGCCTCCCTAAGTGCTGGGATTACAGGTGTGAGCCACTTTGTCCAGCCTAGAGGTATCTATTTAAACAATGTATATTGCATACAGTTTAACTTTTTCTTGATATCTCAGGCACACTATGAACAATAGTAATTTTCTGTATTACAGTGATACCTCAGCAGCTGTTGAACTATGTAGAGCTTTTGCTCCTATACCATATGGCCCAGACTGCTCTTTAAATAAGATACCTGATTCTTGTCTTTTCTCCATCACTATCAGGCTATCATGCAGTTCCTTTTGGCTGTTAAAAGCATCCATGCTTTACCTTGCAACATCCCACCTTCATCAGCAGTGGGATTGATTACTGGCTAACAGTGCTTGTTAAATTCCTCTGTAAACAAAAAGCAAATAAGTGCTAATAAGCACAGGCCTAAGGTGCTCTGGTAAAACGGAGCTTCTTCCAAGGGCCACAGTTTTACTTATTCCCTGAGGTTTGTATTTGGCATAGTTAAGGTTATTAAATAAGTGACCTCTGGGTATACAAGCAGATTAGCATGAAGAAATTTTAGAGTCGGAAGAGAAACAGAAAGGGGAGATTAGCAATCACTTGAAAATGTAGCTGCAAATGAGAAACTAGTAATCCCGATGAACAGAATCAGTATTTAATCTTATTACTTCCCTCAGGAGTGTGGTAGTGGTGTAGGTTTTGTGGAAATGTGGCATTGCTGACCTAGAAATTCTAAAGATCTGGTTTGTAGGCCTAAACCTGTTGGGGAGGGCTTTCAGCATGTTACACAATAATTTTTTTTTTTTTTTAAAGACAGGGTCTTGCCGTGTCAGCCAGGCTGGAGTGCAATGGCATGATCACGGCTCACTGCATCCTTATCCTCCCAGACCCAGGTGATCCCCCTACCTCAGCCTCCTAGGTAGCTGGGACTACAGGTGTGTGCTACCACACCTGCCTAGTTTTTTGTACTTTTTTAGTACAGATGGGGTTTCACCATGTTGCCCAGGCTGATCTCAAACTCCTGGGCTCAAGCTGATTCACCTGCCTCCACCTCCCAAAGTGCTGGGATTACAGACATAATCCCCCACACCCGGCCAACACAAAACTTCTGATGCTCTGTTTTCTCATCTGCGAACTGGGGCTAAGGCTAAGTGGTCTGTCTATTTAATAAGAGTTGGAATCAGATGGCCTGGCATGAAGAGTCACTGGCCTGAGGGAATGTTAGGGACATTTGTAAATGTGTAAAGGCTGCAAAATCCTGAGGGGTTATTATTATTGCTAGTGTTGTTATTTTTCACAGACACATCCAACAGCCATTGTCTGCCTCCTTATCTGTCATGCTTTCTGCACGAGCGTCAAGCTGAGCTTCAATCTGTGTGTGTATCTTCGGCTCACGTCCTCGCCACCCCTCCAGAACCCAATTTCATCTTTGTAGGTTTTTCCGAAGCAGGATTTGCACAAGTGGCGTGTTTTCTTAAGTATTTATTTTGCAGGCCATTTACTCTGCACGGCTGTTTTTACAGTGGGTAAGGAGCAAGGCTAAAAATAACTTAGCTCGTAACCAGATCAGTTCTGCATTTGACATTTACGTGGAATTCATTTGCATCTCATTTGTTCGCCTTTCTGTTTAACAGGTAGAATGTAAGAAAGCTCAGCCGAAAGAAGTCATGTTCCCACCTGGGACAAGAGGCCGGGCCCGGGGACTGCCTTACACCATGGACGCGTTCATGCTGGGCATGGGGATGCTGGGTGAGTCTAGACAGGACTGCAGGTCACCGTGGACTGGTAGAGCTATGGAGGCCTCTACTCCCAATTGGGTCACCTACCAGTGGGGCAAACTGCTTCACCTTTCTGAGCCTCAGTTTCCTTGTGTATAGATGAGGATGATAATTCCCCATTCCGAGACAGTTGTGATGATTGAGTGTGTGTGTAGGTACGTGTGCGTGCATGTGTGTGGGTGTGTGTGTGTGTGTTTGTATTTATAATTTTGCCCCATGCCTAGCTTATAGGATATGTTAGACTGTTTTCTCTCTTTTCCATCTCCTTCCTCAAAAGAAGGAAAAGTTCCCCTCTCTCTGCCTCAGCCCTCTCATCTGAGTGGGAGTTCTTAAGATGTAAGGACTCCTGGCTGACTTAACTTGTGTGGGCTGAGGCTACATTTTCTAAAACTTGGGAGAGGAGGGAAGTGGTAAGGGTGGGCGATAATCCTGTCTATTTAAATGATTAACATTTTTCTCTTGGGATATCAAAATTTGCATTTAAATGGATGTTTTAAATAGCCTGTTTTACTCTTTATTTGCCAAAAAAAAAAAAAATGATGAAAGACAAAGTGTGTTTGTTCTGACTAAAAATGATTTCTCCTGGCTTTTAGAGAAATTGAGTTGCATATTATGCCCCTTTCCTTAAAGGTATCTCTGTCCGTCCTGCGTAGATAATTGAAAATCTTACCGCTTAAATGGCATGAAAGATGGAGAAAGCAGTGGAGATGTGTAATGGTGTAGGTCGCAACAATAATTAGAAATTTAAAGGCGAGAGAACGGTATTTTAGTGCAAGTTATTGTGTGTCAGGAAAATACTAATTAAATGGGATAAATGATAGTTAATGGTAAAATTCCATTCAGGCACATGAGCTGTCTAGTGTTAATGGGTTTTCATTTGGTTTGGCTAAGAGTCCCACTTCTATATTGTTTGATAAGCCCTTTCTATATTTTCAGATTTGCTGCTGTTTAAATCACTTCTGGCTTAATTTTAAATTTATAAAACTTTTTGTGGTCTGACAAAGAATTGTATCTACTTGTCTGAGGAAATAACAAGGGCAGGTAAAACTGTTTTGAGGAACTTTATGAAACAGAAAAGATGCCAGGAGAATATTAAAAATGGCCATTCATTAATTCTCCTCAAATGAATTTTTTAGGCTTAACAGAGTTTCAAAGATAAATCCTATTGTAATTTTTTAAAATTGGCCAGATGTTTCTAAAACTTACCTCTGGAAGAAGAAACAAGTGAGAATAGATGAGAAAATGTTTTTAAAAAGAGGAATGAGAAAAGACCAACAGTGAGAACGTAACACAAAGCTACAGTAACTAAAACAGTATGGTACATGGGAATGCACCAGTTGATAGAAAAAGGTAAAAAGTCTAAACTAAATATATCTATGTTTAAGAGTATGTTTTTAAAAATCAGTGATAATTATTTCCTGGTTGACTACAAGATAATTACTTAGCTCCTCCTTTAAAAAAATAATTTTTATTAGGTCTTTATGTTTTATATCAAAAGAAACTCCAAGCTGGTATTTTTAAATGGTGAAATCAAACCTGAAAGAAGGAGAGTTGAGCTGAGTGCAGTGGTGCTCACCTGCAATCGGGAGGCTGAAGTACAAGGATCGCTTGAGGCCAGGAGTTTATGGGCCAGCCTGGGAAACATAGTGAGACCCCCTCTACAAAAAATAATAAACATTAGGCTGGGCACGGTGGCTCACACCTGTAATCCCAGCACTTTGGGAGGCCGAGGCAGGTGGATCACCTGAGGTCAGGAATTCAAGACCAGCACGGGCAACATGGTGAAACCTCGTCTCTACTAAAAATACGAAAATCAGCTGGGCGCTGCAGCACGTGCCCATAATCCCAGCTACTCAGGAGGCTGAAGCAGGAGAATCGCTTGAACCCAGGAGGCAGAGGTTGCAGTGAGCCAAGATTGCACCACTGCACTCCAGCCTAGGTGACAGAGTGAGACTCCATCTCAAAATAATAATAATAATAATAATAATAATAATAATAATAATAAGCATTAGTGGGGTGTGGCAGCATGCACGTGTGGCCCCAGCTACTCAGGAGGCTGATGCAGGAGGAAAGCCTGAGCCCAGGAACTCTGGGCTGTGCAGACTGGGTGTCCCACTAAATTTAGCATCAAAATGGTGACCTCCTGGGAATGGAGGAACATCAGGTTGCCTAAGGAGGAGTGAACAGAACCAGGTTAGAAATGAAGCATCTCAAAACTCCATGCTGATCAGAGTGGGATCGTGCCTGTGAGAACCTACTGCACCACAGCCGGGGCAGCATAGAGCATAGAAAGATCTGTTTCTGAAAAAATACAAAATAAGAAAGAGTTGGGGGCTGAGCACGGTGGCTCATGCCCATAATTCTAGCACTTTAGGAAGCCAAGGATTGCCTGAGCCCAGGAGTTCGAGACCAGCCTGAGCAACATGGTGAGACCCTGTCTCTCTCTCTCTCTCTCTTTTTTTTCTTTTGAGATGGAGTCTCTCGCTCTGTCTCCAGGCTGGAGTGCCATGGCGCGATCTCAGCTCACTGCAATCTCCACCTCCCAGGTTCAAGCAATTCTCCTGCCTCAGCCTCCCGAGTAGCTGGGATTACAGGTGCGCGCCACCACACCCAGTTAATTTTTGTATTTTTAGCCAGAGACGGGGTTTCACCATTTTGGCCAGGATGGTCTCGATCTCTTGACCTTGTGATCTGCCCACCTCGGCCTCCCAAAGTGCTGGGATTACAGGCGTGAGCCACTGTGCCCGGCGACCCTGTCTCTTTAAAAAAAAAAAAAGGCAAAATAAAAATTAAATAAGAAAGAGTTGAGCCTATTACCACCTACTAGGTTTTACAGTCTTGAATTTAAAATGAGCATAAAGGCCCTACGGCATAAAATGGAAGGCCTTTAGGATCCAAATCTTCAGGAAATTTCCCACCTTTCTGAGTCTAACTTGGTACCCTCTGCATGCTGGGAAGAGGGAACTGGTTTTCATCTGGGAGAAGCAGAGGTGTGAAGCGGAGCCAGCTCAGCTCCTGTCAGTTGACAAAGAGCAAAGAGTGCTCAGCCTCCCAGACTTCAAGCAAAGGCTCAGGCCCACATCTCCGTAATCACCCAAGCTTGGATCCCTGAACAGAAGGGCACCTAATGTTTCATCATGGGAACCTAGGTGAGGAGGCAGGGCAGGAGGCATGGGTCAAGAGCACCTACTGCATGACCAGCCCTGAGCTAGCCTTGGGACATAGTGCTTCACAAGCAGATGTGGTTCCTGCCCTCAGCGAGCTTGTGGTCTATACAGAGAGCCCAGTGTGTAACAGTGCATTGCACAGATGCCTAATGATCATCATAGAGTCTGGGGGTGGTTGAAGAGCACATCTTGAGGAGTGGAAGCCAGTCTTAGGAATCAGGGAAGTGGCATTTCAGCAGAAATGAGAAGGATGAGTAAGCCAGGGGCCTTCCATTTGGAAGAAACAGCCTTGGAACATGAGGACCCTACTGTCGGACCTTGAGAGCCAACCAGCCTGGCCATGTGTGTGTGGGAAGAGGGGGAGAGGCAGGCCAAGGGGCTCCAGGGTTGGCTTTGCCTATAGCTTGTGGGCAGACCCAAGTGACCCCTTCCTGAGAGCACCTACTGAGGTGGTAGGAGACAGCAGTGGTCCCTGTGCTTGTCTGGACAGTATCTGAATGGCGCCTGCTCGCTGGGGGACGGATATGTGATGCCTGCCAGGAGCTTGCTCATCTGCCCAGCTCTTCCCTCATCTACTCACAGTTCAAGTTATGACTTCCCCAAGCCACAGTAAAGAAGGAGCTGTTAGGTGAAGATATTGTTGCAGTTCAGAGCCTATTGTTTTTGAGTTATAACCTTCCCAGCCCCACCCTGCTGCTGAAGGCCTTTGCCTTTTGCCTGCTGTAGCTGTGGTTGTGCCTAACCCCAGACCCTATCCAGCCCAACCCCAGGCCACAGAGGCACTAGTCCTCTTCTAACAAAGCAGAGAACCCTTTGGATGGAATGGATGGGGTCGGCCGTAGCCAGAGCAGGGCTCCACCAAGGGAGGCCGTGTGGTCCAGAGGCAAGAGCTTGGAACTTTGGAATCAGCAGACCTAGACTCTTCACTCTATCTGCTGTGTGATTTGGGGCAAGTGGCTTAGCCTCTCTGTTCTTCATGTATCCTACCCATGGGGTAATAATCTTACTTCATGGGGTTGTTGGAGGATAAATGAAATTGTATCTTGCCTGGTAAATGCTGTAGTCTAATCCGAGATGCCATAGCTAGTAAGATATATGTTCATTTACTCTTCGGAAAGAAAAAATATGCTATTAATTAAACTACATAATGCTTTCTTATCACATTGGCTGCAAGATAGATCCCACTTTCACAGAAGTTGAAGTGTGGAAAAGATGTGTGTGTTCAAATCAACAAGGTATCGTAGTATGTACTCAAGCCGGGAGTTGTTCTTAACAAGGTACTAGGAAGCCCTACCACTTGGACTTCCTTACCACCCATGGCTGAGAACACGGATGTGACCTGTGCTGTGGCAACTGCAGCCTCTTTCTCCTTGTGGACTCCCAGCCCAAGGAGTTTGGATTATTCTTGAGTAGCCACCTTCTGACAAAGATCTATGTGCTGGATTCCGGGTCTCATCAACCCTGGGCCCTCCTGAATTTCCCAGTGACTGTGGTGAGGCCATCCATATGCACTGAGCAGGGCCTCCTAAAAGGTCCCAAAATGTGTCCCCCAGCCAGGAACCAGCTCAGCCAGAGGTCCAGGCAGAAAGGATGAATCAGATACAGTGTCAAGCTGTATCTGAGGAGATACAGGCCTCCCCAGCCAGCACAGAGCCTCCTCCTGAGCCCTCTGTAATGCACCCACTGGGAACTCCCTGGGCTGCCCTCTGTTTTGCCCATTGGTGCAGCTTGGCACTCTGGGTCTATGAACTCTCTGAGTGAGGAGACCGCCATTTGCCGTGCTGTGATGGAAGCCCTTGACTCTGTGATCAAAGACTGTTTCTCTTTCTTCTTGCTTCTTCCCTCGAAAGAGGTAGTGTGGCATCAGGCAAAGTGGAATCTTTTGGTAGGATGGCCTGACGTGACCCCATCACTCACATGGGTCGCCATCTCCACCGTGCACTTTGCCTGCGTATTAGTCCTGGAAGCACTACCCGTCCTCACCAACAGCAGTTTGGCTGATGAACTTGACTCATGCAGAAAAACACTTTCATTTTCTTAAAGTTAACTAACCAATGCAATTAGATGAGGTTTCCATGATTGAAACCTTTATCATTGAAAGAGTGGAAAAATAAATGGCACTTCTAGGGATTTTTTAGAAACGAGACTATAAACCATTAAAACATTAAAATTCATTCAGCCAGGCACCATTCTAGATGCTAAAAATGCAGCAGAAAACTAAGTCTCTGATTTCAGGGAGCTGACATTCTAGTGAAGGAGTCTGAGACAACCAGCACACTGGTCTGTAAATGACTTGGACTCTGTGGAACTAATTTTTAAATATCCTTTAAGATTTTCTCCATACTCTGGGTGGTCTCATCAGAGGGAGACTGATAAGCGTATAGTTGCACAGTTATTCTATCTTGATCTCGCTACAGACATCCTTGGGGAAAACCTACACCTGTTTTGGTTTTAGCTTTTACAGCATTTGACAGAATCACAGAATAATTGACCTGATGGGAATTCCTTAAAAGGAATGTAGAAGAGAAGAGGAGGCGTTATCCTTAGGCCAGGTCTCCCACCTTTGAGCCGGACAAAAGCAGAGTCACCTAAGATTCTTAGAAAAGGTCTTTTGCAGGCTGGTGCAGTGGCTCGTGCCTATAATCCCAGGAAGCCAAGGCACCTGAGTTCAGGAGTTCGAGACCAGCCTG
The DNA here is from genome assembly GCF_000951035.1 of Colobus angolensis palliatus. Lineage (NCBI taxonomy): Eukaryota > Metazoa > Chordata > Mammalia > Primates > Cercopithecidae > Colobus > Colobus angolensis. Next base: position 6,360,993 of record NW_012117043.1, on the reverse strand, counting down.
GCCAATGTAGTGAAACCCCATCTCTACTAAAAGTACAAAAATTAGCCGGGCGTGGTGGCACATGCCTGTAGTCCCAGCTACTCGGGAGGCTGAGGCAGAAGAATTGCTTGAACCCAGAGGCAGAGGTTGCAGTGAGCCAAGATCATGCCACTGCACTCCAGCGTGGGCGACAGTGCAAGATTCCGCCTCAAAAACAAACAAACAAAAAGACAGTAAAGGTCTTTTGCAGCCCTTCAGACTTTGTGGCACAGTCTTGCAGCACCAAGAGGTGCCCACAGTTACCCAGCTCAATGTGATAGAATCTCTTTCATTTTTCTTAATGAAGGTGAACTTAATAAAAGCAAACACATGATGATTGTTGACATATTTGATTTCTCTGAGCCTTCTCTGCCCTCAGCCACATAATCCCACTGCCTTTAACTTTCTTGGCCTCATCGGGCACAGGCTGTTTATTTAACATGCTGATATGAGTGTTAAAGGAATAGCACATTGCTGAGCCCTTAAAGAAAAGCTTCACCCTGTCAGCTCAGAAACAGAGAGATGCTGATGATCAGCTAAAGCACATTAGCCAAAAGCATTCTTAGGTGCAGTCGTACTGAGAAGCCCCCCCGTGAAGTCCTGACTCAGTGTTCCCTGACATTAAGCCCCTCTGAAATGCGGGCAAAAAATGAATAAAGTATCATTGAGAACGGGGACTAGGAAGCTGTAATCTGCTGGCGTTCACTAACAGATCAAAAGATTGGAGATTGGCTGCAACTTAAAACCACACATCTAGACTCAATTTCCACCGGGATCTGGCTTTCCCAAAAATATCTGTTGAGATTATTCTCAAGGAAGTGTTCCTTTGTTTAGCCGCTTCCTGGGGGACAGAGGAAACTCAGAATTTAGCTCTTCACTGTCCCTGTAGAGCAGTGCAGTCCAATAGAACTTCCTGCAAGGGAGGGAGGGTCCTGTCTGCACTGGCCAGTATCACTGCCCGCCTGTGCACGGTAGCTGCTGAGCCCTTGAGTTGCGGCTTTTGCGACTGAGGAGTTGAAGCTTTCATTTTAGATAATTTTAATTAAATTTAAATTGGACAGCTCAGGTCTGGAGGAGCCCCTGCAACTCAGAGTGATTCTGGGGGCAAAGCATCTTTGTAGACTTTAGCCTTCACATCCTTGCTTAGGAAGGACTCTTGGCACTTGGTGTTTAGTCTGTTTGCAGACCTCATGGAGCCGATGTGGTGCCCCAGGCAGTGCTCTAAACATCGCAGCAGATCTGTCACACTCTGGCAGTTCCCTGGATAAACAGCCCTGTCTCTTGTCTCTTTCAAGTCTGGGGCCTGGTGGGAGCTGTTTTCCATGACTCTGAGTAGCTGAGTAACAGAGCCCAGGAGAGGATGAGTCATGGACCTGTCTAGAAGGGAAACATCTCTAGGGTTGCAGCAAAGATCTAGAACCAGAACCACAGTTTTGAGAACTTTGTCAGCATCCCCAAAATGGGGACTTAAAATGAACTCACTGGCAAATCCAAATTCTATTGTTGATTTCTGTATTTTGCTTCTACAATGGAAAGCCGATCTGCGAGAGAGGTGGTCACCCCGGCAGAAGCCTTGATTTGTTTTTTTTTTTTGACTTTAGTGACAAGAGATAATTACTGTGGGATTGATCAGGCGTCCAGAGTATTGGAGCAAATAAATTGTGCAGTGGCCAGTGCGGGAGGGGCCTGGCTGCTAATGGAAGTGGTGGCTGGGTCATCCCGCCGTAATGTGGCTTGATGGAGCGTCTGCACAGGTCTGCTGTAATGTGCTATTGATATGCAGCCAGCCAATTTCCCCCGTGTGGCTGGGGCTGTGAACCATTCGAGCAGAGCTGGGCTGCACAGCAGTAAATGAAGAGGAAAATTGAAGTAATGTCTTATTATAAATTTATGATTTCATCTGCCTGACCTAGAGGATGTTCAGTGATGGGGGTGGAGATAAGATCCCCCACTCTGGCAGATGCCAAATTCTCATCTTTGTGGTTTGGAAGACTGTAGTATTGATGTGTCCAGGAAGAGTGGGGGGAGACCCAAAGTTGGGGTGAACTTGACCATGCTTTTCTTCTTTCTTGTTGGAGCCTTGTGGGAAAGCCGGGAAGAAAGCAGATGTCATGGCATTGTATTGGTTGCCTAAGTGCAGAGAGAAACTGGCTGTTCTGCCACTTCCCACCCTCCCTGAGGGAAAGTGACACATGGGCTTATGCTTTTGCTGTCAGATTAACACTAAAATATTTAAGACCCCTAGCTCTGAAGTTAGAAGCAAAGGAGCCATTTTTCATCAGAAAAGCCCCTAGGCAGCCATGACTTGGCTGTTTGCATATGATCCGTTTATCAATATTGTTGAAATCATGGTATAAGAAATCTAGTACGAGATCTGATTTGCTAGCAGGTGATTAATTTGGAGGAGAACTGAGCTGCCCAGCCACGAAATAAATACGAAGGAAGGCGCCAGTATGCATGTGTCCATTTAAGGCATCTGAGCCCTGGCCTTTGCCGTTCTTCCTTCCTTCTTTCCCCATCGGGTTCCTGAGCTCAACATCCCCACCGGGCCCCTGCTCATTAGCTAGCAGTCAGTGCAGAGCTGCTGGGTTCTTCTGCCTCGCTTGGGCAGGCTTCTGCCAGTGAGTCACCAAGCGCTGGGAAATAAGCGCACGGGAAGCAGCAGGCGGCAAGACCCTGTGGAGGCAGAGACAGTTCCATTGGCCAGTGAGTGAGCTGTGACTGCAAATTTGGGAAGGTTCCGGGGGAAGCAAGGGAAAGGAGCCACAGCTGATCTCACTTGAGAATTTGGGCACATCACTGTTGCAAGACTTTCTACAGGTAACAAGACTTAAGCTCCAAGAGAAAAAGGAAGACTCCTATGTTAAGTCGGGTTGCTGTCACAGATTACCGTAGACTGGGTGGCTTATGAACAGCAAACATTTATTTCTCACAGTTCTGGAGGCTGGGAAGTAACGATCAAGGCGCTGGCTGATTCCATGTATGGTGAGGGCCCGCTTCCTCATATATGGCCCCTTCTAACCGTGTCCTCACGTGTTGGAAGGGGTGAGGGTCTCTCTGTGGCATCTTTGTTAAGCGCGCATTCATGAGGGCTCCACCTCATGGCCTCATCACAGCCCAAAGGCCCCACCTCCTAAGGCCTTAACCTTGGGGGTTAAAATTTCAACATAGAAATTTGGGGGAAACACAAACATCAAATCATAACAACCCCCAAGGACATGGTTGTGGGCCAGAGGCAGGGCTGGAACCCGGGTCTCCTGACTTCAGACCCGTGAGTTTCCGCTCTAGGTCTGGTGGCAGATCCACAGATCCTAGGCAGAGGCTACAACACCAACATCCACCAGGAAGTGAGGGACGGCGGAGCCCATCTCCGAGGCACAAAAGCTCTGAGTAGGCAGCAGGAAGACAAGCAGACTGTGACTCCTGTTGCCGAGTGCAGGCAAAGTGGAATTTAGTAAGTGATCCTTTTCCGTTAGCCCTCACTTGCAGGGTCACAAAGGGGTCAGTGTGATGTGTGAGAAGCCACTGAGCAGGTGGGTGGTAAGACCCCAGAGCTGTGTGTAGGGATGTTTTGAAAGGGGGTGCGTAGAAGGGCAGAGACAGCCATGGAAAATGCCACTGTTGCCCTCAATTGCCGGAGAGCCTGGAGGCTGCCATAAGTCCAGCCATCAAAGTCATTGCTTGCCATTGTTTTGATCACAAGCAACAGAAGCAACCCTGGCTGCTGTAAGCAGCAAAGGAGATTATTAGAAGGAGCTTGGGCAGTGCTGGAGAATTGACAGATGGCTGGAGAACAGGACTCAAAACAGGCAGGAACTGGGGGAGCTGGGTGGTCAGAGCCCCAGCCTTAGCCAAGGGGACAACTCAGGAATGACCTGGTCAGGGGGCCACTGTTGCCACCACTGGATGCCAGATTCTGCTGCTGACACCAGAATAAATTCAGAGCCAGTCCCTCCTCCTCTGCCCTACCAGCTCCAGAGGCACATCCCAAGGAGGGCTTCCATCTGTCGAGCCTAGGTTCATGGGCCTGCCTCCCAGCCTCCAACCCCAGGAAGAGCAGGAGGGAACCTTCTCAGCTTCTGTGATGAGGGGTGGGCCTCTCTCCAAGACTCACACACAGGGAGAGGCTCAGGGGCTGGGCAGCCAAAAACGACCACTGACATTCACCTCCAAGGTCAAAACGAAAGGCATGTTCTCGGTGGTTGGGTGGCCGTGGTGGCATCTTAAGCGTGTGAATGTGCTGAGGTTACACATATACTGAGTGGAGGGAGGTAGAGTGAGCCTGGCCCATGTGGCCTTCATTTAGCCTGAATCAGGCAGGGACGTGAAGAACGAAGTGGCCTGAGCAGTCACAATGACTCCCTGAGAGCTGAATGACACCTCACATCACTGGGGGTTAGTGACAGATCTGAGATGGTCACACCGGGCCCTGGACTTGCTAGCTGAGTTTCTTGTGTGCCCAATGGCCAGCCCAGTGGCAGTTTCTACAAGCGTCTTTCAGTGAACCACTCATCCCCTAGCTTGTCTGCTGAGACGGGGGTCTAGAAATAATACGCTTGCTGTGAAATGCCCATCCAGTCACACCGCACGGGGCTCCTGAGTTTGAGCTACACTTTGTGGTTTGCATCTTAACACACCCAGCCCCTCACCGTTCTCCAAAGATCCTGCCTCCTCTGTGGAGTGTCAAAACTGCGATGTGGGCCATGGCTCGTCAGGCCCAGCGTTTTCCAGAGGCCCAGGGTGAGCCCTGAGTTTGGCCGCTAAGCTGTGACTCCTGAGTTCCCATGCTCTGTCTGGTGCTGGCTCTGTTGTCCACTGCCTTGGGAGGAGGCATCACAAGGACTTTAATCTCCTACTGTCAATAGCTTTAAGGTAAAGTACATGCAGGGTAAGCTCTCCAAATGTCAGAGCCGGGCGCAGGCCTTGTGTTTGGTGCTGATGCATGGCATTTACTCTGAAGGTTCAGAAAAGTACATGGGCTTTGCAAGGTCTGGCTGCCCAAATACGGGTTAATTAGCAACAGCTGACAGCGGCGCCTCTGGCCACGGGAGAGAGGTGACCCAGGCCCTTGATAAAAAAAACCCTCATGGGAGACAAATTATTCTGTGAAGGAAAATAACTCGGGCTGTTCCTCATTGCCACCCTCCGTGAGATTTTACCCCAGACCTGAGGCGGCTGTACTAACAGGACTCTGATCTTTCTCTTTGTGTTCAAGGATACCCCAACTTCGTGGCGACCTATGGCCGCGGCTACCCCGGATTTGCTCCTAGCTATGGCTATCAGTTCCCAGGTGAGTGGCTTGGGCTCCCAGGGCTTTGGAAGCATAAGAGGTGTGCTGCATTTTGGGGGAGGTGAGAGGACCCCTAAAAGAATGCATTTCATACATGCATCCACTTGAAAATGACCTATACGTGATAAATTTCAAACCCACTGAAGTTCAAGACCAGGATACAGCTCAGCGTTTCTGATTAACTCAAGTATAACTCACTGGTGCTGGGTATTTGAGGATGGCAGCTTTTAAAGGGAAAGCAGGAGAACTAAGGCAAGAGGCCTCTCTCTGTGCTCACCTCCTTTTTCTGAAGCCTCTTCCAGGATTTTTCTCACTGGGGACTGAACTCTAGGCCCGGGGCTTTCTTTCACCCTCTACCACCCCTTGCCGGCCTCCCTCGCCTGCCTGATGTTTGATGTCTCCCCGCCCTTCCTTCTTTTCCTCCACTTCTCCTCCCGCTCGGTCCTGACTGCTGTGGCTTCGGCACCCTTCTGGGCTGTGTTGATGTTGAGCTGCTGGGGGTTGGGCTGCTGTCCATCTGGGTGGGCTGTTTAGATTCTCCTTTCCCTCTGCGTGGGTATCAAGACTTGAGGCAGAGCCCGTAGTGATACCCGCCACATGCCAGGGCTGTTCCAGCTCCAGGTAGCTGGCAGGCCTGGGAGCTCACCTGGAAGAAGCAGTGAGGAGACACGTGGTCTTGTAGGGATGGGGGAGGGACAATGAAGGAAGCCATGTTTTACAGGGTATGCTTTTTCCCAGCCTTTCTCAAATCTGGAATACAGATAAGAATATATTGGAGTGTGGCTGGGCACAGTGGCTCATGCCTGTAATCCCAGCACTTTGGGAGGCTGTGGTGGGTGGATCATGAGGTCAGGAAATGGAGACCATCCTGGCTAACATGTTAAAATCCCGTCTCTACTGAATATACAAAAAATAAATTGGCCGGGCATGATGGCAGGCACCTGTAGTCCCAGCTACTTGGGAGGCTAAGGCAGGAGAATGGCATGAACCTGGGAGATGGAGCTTGCAGTGAGCAGAGATCACGCCATTGCACTCCAGCCTGGGTGACAGAGCGAGACTCTGTCTCAAAAAAAAAAAAAAAAAGAATATATTGGGGTGTTTGGGGGTGTCCATGTGCAAAGGACAGCCGAGATTCCAGAGGAGGTGTTAGGGACAGTCTTGTCCACTGTGGGTTCTCTGCTGAGGGAGGAGGCTCCGTGGGGAGCTGGGCTGCAGACGGAGTTTCATCCCTGCCTTGTAGCCATGTCTAGACCTGGAGGTCTGGGAGTGTCAGGGTCTGAGATTAATTAGGAAGCAAAGGGAGTGAAGATGTGTCACTGGAAGATGGCGCCCTGACACTGATGACAGGAGGGCAGAGTGAGGGCTTGGCCTGGTCTTTGCCTCAGACCAAGCATTGGGGCGGGAAAGGTGCAGGCGGGCAGGTCAGGAGGCATTTGGGGGCACCTAGAGCTGTGCTCTATGGCAGACAGATCCCTTAACCAGCAGTGGAAGCCCCAAGCTCTTGTCCTGGCTCCGACACCACCTGGCCAAGTGGCCATGGGCAGATCACTCAGCTTCTCGGGCCTTACTTCCCTCTTTTGGAAAAGGGGGTCTGTGAGGAATGGTCTTTGGGGTCTGTGCCCCACTCTGATTGTGTGGGTCAGAGGGTGCGGGGAAGGCAGCCACAGAAGCGGAAGTTCAAGATGGAGGAGTTTGAGTGCAGGGGGCTCCCCCACCAGTGTCACCTAGGGCTGGAGCGGTTCCCCTATCTAGGAGGGGCCTCAGCAAGGCTCCTTGGCCTGCACTGAGGAAGCCATCCCCAAAGATGCCCCCCAGCAGCCGGCTGCTTCAGGATGGCCACAGGTCCCCAGACCTGAAGGAAGGAAGGGCACAGGCAAGAAGGACCACCACAAGAGAGGCCAGCACTCAACCAGCCACTGTCATTAGACTTTCCCATTTCCAGGCAGAGACCCCCACCAGGCACAGGCACACAGGTAGAAACTCCTTCTGGCGGGGTCACAGTATGCAAGGGGCAGGACCTGCATTTGGACCAGGCAGTCCGGGCCTTAACCGTCACCTTCCACTCTCTCCCTAGGGTCCATTTGTCTGGTACAATAACACTAGCCACAAGTAGCTACTAAAACTTAGGTTTAAATTAAAGTTGGCAATGCCTGTAATCCCAGCACTTTGGGAGGCCGAGGTAGGAGGATCACTTGAGGTCAGGAGTTCAAGACCCACCTGGCCAACGTGGTGAAACCCCATCTCTACTAAAAATATAAAAACGAGCCAGGCGTGGTGCCAGGCGTCTATAATCCCAGCTACTCAGGTGGCTGAGGCAAGAGAATCACTTGAACCCAGGAGGCAGAGGTTGCAGTGAGCCAAGATTGTACCACTATCCTCCAACCTGGACGACAGAGTGAGACTCTGTCTCAAAAATAATAATAGAAGAAGAAGACGTAAAAGGAAAATTTCAGTTCCTTTAAAAACACTGGCCACATTTCAGTGACTCAGTAGCCATGTATGGCAAGTGGCTATTGCCAGCACAGAATGCAGAACGGTCACCGCGGAAATTTCTTATGGGCTGGTATTGTTCCAGTGCTTAAAGGAAGGAGGGCTGTTATTGGGGGATGCATGGTCCACACACTTAAACATACACACCACTCCTCCCCGGAGAGACCCGTGGGGTCAGCACCCCTGTGCTTCATTCTCTGCCTGTCCTGCTCAGCCCAGAAGCTGGTGGCAGGTTCAAGGGGAGCTTTTCCTCTCACTTCCTCCCCTGGCTTCCCCTCCAGGGGATGGCAGGCACAAAGGTTCACACATCTCGGCCCTCCAAGTGCAGCACTGATCTGTGCACTCAGCCTGCACAACCTGCCCCCCTCCTTAATCAGGCTGCCATTGCCCCGAGTGTGATGCTAGTCCCAGGAGGTTAGAATTGAGGGATCTTAACATGGAATAATTCGGGGAAGACATCAATGTGGATCCCATGCTAAGGCACCTGTCTCATCAGAGGGCCTGCCCCAGGGCCCCCATGAGTTGGCTCAGGAGACATCTGGTAGAACTCTGCCTCCATGGCCTGCATCCCTGGGCCTGTCCCAGGCAGACGGATGCAGCAGTGACCAAATTGAGGCTGGGCAGAGTGAGATAGGGTCCCCTGGGTGCCCAGCCCTTCACTAAAGCCAAAGCTTTGGGAATTGGGAGGGTTGAGCTGAGGGAAGGAGGATAGAGTGGGGTTGGAGTGTTTATGCCCAGGGCCCATCTGTCATGACCACAGCCCCTGCAGCTTAATACAATCAGCTGGGTTTGAATGGGACAGAAATCAGGCATTACAATGTACAGACAGCAGCTTCCTGACCTTTGGGAGTTAGCTGCCCTGTTCTGTCTCAACCATCAAACTTTTATTTTTCCGTCCTTCCCACCTTCCCACTCATTATGGAAGCCTCTTGGTTCTTTTAACTAATGGCCAGAAAGGGGCCACCAGTGGCCACAAGAGTAAGGCTGCCTGCTCTCAGGAAGGGTAAGAGTGGAGTGGCCCTGAACTGGGAAGGGTGGCCCCGTGGCTGGGACGGCCCACCCCACTCATCTGAGGAGCCAGGCTGGGGTCGGAGTCTATTCCCCTCCTGACCCCCTCCCAGAGGAGATGCTCCTGATGGAGTGTGGTGTCTGTGCTTATCCCAGATGCCTCCCAAGTAGCCAAGTGTTTCCAGACACAAAGCCTAGGTAGGTCCATGTGTCATTCCAGTCAAGAGCGCAGGGAGTAGCTGAGCCCCTCTAGAACCAAACTTGATGCCTGCTGGAGTCACAGCCTCAGGGCCAGGGCTACAGAGAAGCTTTGGGATGCCCTGACTTCCATCTGTCACCTCATGCCAATAAGGAAGGTTTCTGGTGGATCTGGCCAAGGTGGCTGGGGTACAGAAGGGAGACCCAGAAATGGGGCAGCCCAGCCCTCTGCCCTCTCCTCATCCCCATCAGGTGGATTCTGCAGACCCCCGCCACACCCTGGGGATCCTGTGACTTCGTGACATCGCACAGCAGTCATGTCACCTCCCAACTGTCCCGATGTTTTCTTTGTGGTCTTTCTTTTCAGTGTCCTCACTGTATGCCCACTTTACCCACTTCCCACCTCCAGCCCCCCTCATGCTGTGCATGGATCCCAAACCTCTCCCAGCCCCTTTCTGAGTCCCCCTAGCAGGGCCATGCAAGACAGCTAGCTGGGAGAGATGAAAGCACGCCCAGGTCCTAGAGAGCTCCGAGACTCTTCATCCTGGCTGTTCTCACTCATAAACCAGGTAGCCTGGGTCCCCTTTCAGGAAGATGCAGTCTGATCCCCTTTATAAACGGTCCTCCTTTCCACCTGGATTTACCCTTTCTATGAACATCCATCTCATCTGGCTGGGGGTGCAGATATCACTCTTAGTAGAGCCTCATTCTGGCCATGTGACATGGGGCTGCAGGGACCTTCCTGGGCCACACACCTGGTGGCAAGTGGCACCTGGCTGTGCCCATCTTCAGAATTCTGTGAGAATAAATGTAATGTTCCTAGAGAAGGCTAGACACTGGATAGTTTTTAGAGTAGGGAGTAGTTCTTTTCTAGAAAGCCTGGGTGGTGACCAGCCACTCTGGGAACAGCTTCTGCTTCCCACATCCAGGTGTCCACCCCAGCCCGGAATTCGGATCAGGATCCCATCTTGAATTATCATGGGTTGTGATCAGGGATCTCCCCTGCTTCCTCTCTTTTCCCCGCTCTGGACTTCTCATTTCAGTTTAATCTGTTAATTTCTGTTCTTATTTCACTTTGCAGACTATTTGCCGATTTCACAAGACATAATTTTTATCAACTAGCTCTTAAGAGAGGCATAGCAAAGTGGGGTTTGCGACCATTTCTAGAGAGAGAGGACACAGTCCTGGCCTGGGCCGCCCCTGCTCCCGTCAGTGCTCACTGAAAGTCTGTCCTAACTGCCTGTTTGAATGAATGTTCTTTTTCTCATTTTTAATTCTTGGAAAAGACTCATGTCCTCATTTCTTCACTCAATTAAAAAAAGAAAATATTCTTCAGTCCCCTCCCACTTTGCTTCTCATGTGCATTGTGACCAACCCCACTTCCCCAGAATGTAACGGGGCCAGAGGGAAACTTCTCACAAACTTCATAGAGCCTCCTCAGGGGAAGTTAGGAAGAAGACATCAAATTTTTTTAAGTCATGACCAAACAGGCTTGTTGGGGACATTTCATGGGGTGAGCTTTGAAGTGCTAGTGGTCCAGAGGGGTTGCAAATACGTGACTTGGAGCACCTGTGTCTTATGATGGACAGCAATAAAGGTGAACACACAGAGACAGACTATTCTCTAAGAATGTGAAAAACCTAATCTGGAAGAGGAGCTATAGAAACACTATCTGACTATCTTTGTCTTTTGGGGCAGTGGCTGTTGCCATAATCACAAGTCTTGTCTGTCTTCGAGAAGGGACAGTGGAGTCACCCAGGTGCTACCACATGGCAGGCATGGTGGGCACCGATCCACAGTGGGCCCCGCCTTCCCCAGCTTGCCTCTCTGCCCATGCTGGCCTGGCCTTGCCTGCTGGCACCATTGGGGTGGGAGGGGGTGAAACACAGGGGGCCCATCCTGATCAGGCCCCATCTCGAGGCTGGCACTTCTGCCCATCACCCTTAGAAGGATCTTTTCCCATGCCTGACTCCCTCCATTTCCCTGACTGAAATACACCCAGTCTCTTGGATTAATGACATACCACTCAGTTGGACCTCAAGAGTCACCGTGTTGTTTGTGCTGGTAGTTTGTGAGAAGTGACCTGCGCACACGCTTCCATTTGATGCATTTGATGTGAGTGAATCCATACCTTTGAATGTCATTGTGCTCGAGACCCTACATGTGCAGTTTGGCTCATCTCATTAAAGATGCTTGATGTAATAATTGGTTAGTTTCCTTTTATTTTCCCACAGGCTTTTCCATGAGTATTTTTTTTTTTCAAAGAACAAATCTGTATGGCTTTCCCCCTCCCCTCCATATTTTGTTTTGCTATGAATTGCTTTGCTTTGGTGAACTTGTCCTGGTATGCTTGCCTCACAAACGTTTTAGCCATTGTGAATTTTCTTCATCTCTGTATATAGTTCATCTGTGCTTCTTCCTGATGACGTTTTATTTTTTTCCCCTGTAAGCAACCGAGGTAGAAAAATAAATTGTTTACCACGGACATGCTGTGTGCTGCCGTCTCTTAGCCTGACAGTGTCCTGTTCTCGCTCCGGGGGAGGTGAATGCACGGAATAACCAGCACCGATGACAGCCCTAGTGCAGTTTCTAAAAGCATGCAGACTCCCCCTGGCTGCCGCCTGTTCCCAGCCCTCCCCGCTTCCTGGCGTCCCCTATACTTGCTTGAGGTGGTCTGTCCTTGAGCAGAGCGGCAGAGCATCTGCATGCACCAGCTGCACAGTATCGTCCCGATGCTCCTTCCTCTGCCATGGCTTCCCTCTCGAGTGAAAATGCCACATGCATCTGGAGCCCCTCACATCTGTCTGTGCACTAGGTGTGTGCGCACCCTTGCCCTTGCGCACACGGGCCTGCGTGTGGTTGTGCACGTGGCCTGCTTTCCTGACTCCCCAGAGCACTGCAGGTGGAAGAGGCACCAGTGTACAGTGGGAATGTTCTTAGCTATGAAGCCGGAGGACCTGGTTTCCGGGTCCCACTTGGCCACTTAGTAGCCATGTGGCCTTGAGCAAGTCAGGTACCCCTCTAAGCCCTGGAGATAATGAAAGTGCCCAGTTAGTTGAGTTGTTAGAATTAAGGGATAACATGTGCATGAATGTGCCTTGTAAGTTGGGAAGTGCTATAAAACTGGAAGTTTTAGAAATAGTGGGCGTTGATGTTCTTACTAAGTCAGCTCTCCACAGTGGTTTTCCCATTTTTATCCCCCATGATGGATCTGTCATCAGTGAAAGGAATGATACAGGATTCCTACGTGAAGCTAGAGACTTGCTAGGACTTCCTGCCTACCCTCACGCCCCATCCTTTCTCTTCCCTCCTTGCCCATTTTGCTGATCACCAGGTACGGAAGTAGGTATCAGACATCTAGACATGAATAAGCCTGACTCCTTCAGATGCTCTTGGGCTAGCCAAGGGTGAGAGAAGCAGTGATAAGACCAATTGAACATCATAAGACAGGCACTTTGCTAGAGAGAAGGATGGTCTGGCTAGGCATAGTGGCTCATACCTATAATCCCAACACTTTGGGGAGGTCAAGGCGGATGGATTGCCTGAGGTCAGGAGTTCAAGGCCAGCCTAGCTAACAAGGCGAAACCCCATCTCTACTAAAAATACAAAAAACAGCCAGGTGTGGTGGTGGGCACCTGTAGTCCCAGTTACTTGGGAGGCTGAGGCAGGAGAATTGCTTGAGCCTGGGAGGCGGAGGTTGCAGTGAGCCAAGATCACGCCATCGCACTCCAGCCTGGGTGACAGTGAGACTCTGTCTCAAAAAAAAAAAAGAGAGAGAGAGAGAGAGAGAAGCTGTCTCTGCTGTAAGGGTGCAAGGGTGGGCTGCTTGCCCAGAGTGCCCTCTAGAGAAGGTGACACCAGAACTGGGTCTCAAAAAGCCAAATAGAATTAACCAGGTAAAGAAGGAAAGGAAGTATATCCCAGACAGAGAAATAACATGCTTAGACATTGAATCAGATAGTTTTAAGAAAGAAGAGAAACACAAAAGTAATAAAACACAAAATAATAATGGACTAAACAAAATCAGAATTAATTTGTCTCTCATGTAAAAGAAGCCTGGATGTGGCTCCATAATACTCATGGCCTGGGTTTCTTCTCTAATCTCATTCTATCCTCTTCAGCATAAGACTCCACCTCATAGTCTAAGAAGGCTGCTCAAACTCCAGCCATCACATATTCATCCCAGAGGAATACATCTCTTCCCTTTAGTAATGCTTCTTAGAAGTCATGCAGGACATTTTGCTTAGATCCCATTGGTCAGAACTTGGTCACATGACCAGTTTCAGCTGCCTGGAAACCTCAGAAGTGTCTTTTTTTCCAGGTAGCCGTGTGCTCAGCTAAAAATAAAGGATTTTGGTACTAAGAAAGAAGAGTGTAATGGCTACTAGTAGACACTTAGCAATTTCTGCTACACACCTGAGAGAGGAAGCATTGCAGGTCCCACGGATTGAGTAGTTCAGTGGGAGCTAGCAGAAGCATCTTGGGTGGGAGGAGAACTACAAGGCTGGAGCCATGGTGGGCCTACTGAGTCAAGTTTAGGATGTTAAATTTGATCCCCAAATAATATGAAGTGCTTAGAGATGATTTCACATACAGAAGTGATGTGGTTGAGCTTCCATAGTGAGTCAGAGGAGTTTGGAGAAGTGAGGGGCCATGAGGGTGAGTCTCGAGGATTGTCCCTTCTCTCTGCACCCCACCTCCTCTCCTCTCCGCACCCCACCTCCTCTTCTCTCCACCTCGTCCTCTCTTGGCTCCATCCCTATCTCCCTGCCTGGGGCTGGCTAGGGGTTCTTTGAGCCCTGCAGTTCTACTGGGGACAGCAGAGTTAATATGCCCTAACTGCCAAAAGGCCTCTGGGCCAATATTTTGACAACCAACATTCACCTCAGCCACAGAGCACTCGGGGTGGCCAGGAGGCCAAGCTAACATCTCATGGCTTGGTGCTCAAGCCTCCCTCCCAGGATACTGTGTGCAAACTGCAGGGGCAGCGCAGGTCCCCAGGCAGGGAGACCCTTCCCCAGCCTGCTGAACTTGAACTCTGGTTCTCAAAGTGCCAGTTTGTGCTCCTACCTCTTCAGCAACAGAAAACAGGTTTGCTCTTGGGTGCTGATGCTGACTGATGAGTACTGGCTTCCTGGAGCACTGGCTTCAGAATGATGGTGAGGCCAAGTCCTAGCTCAGCAGAAAGGACGGCTGTGATTAGCGATGCGGCCAGTTGCTGCACCAGGAAGAACTCACGGCCTGTCTGCCATATAGCTTGCCTTCTGTATTTCTGTCCAATGATGGTTCTTTGGTGCCAAGTGAGTTTCAATCACTCTAAAAGATACGCCGGGGAGTGGGGAGGGTTGGTGTCTGAGGACAGAGATATGCTAGCTTAGGGATATCCTGTTCCTCTCGGGGGAAGCCGCTGTAGTCCATTGTCTGTAGGGCTGCTTGCAAGGTAAGCTTCAGTCAAGTCATGGGTCTTTGAGCAAAGGCAGAGGCTTAGTGGTCTGTCTTAGCCTGAGGGGTAGAGCTTGGATGTGGAAATCAGAGTGAAGGGAACCCAAGTTCTCAGGAGTTGGAGGAGCTGGCATAAGCAAGGTGACCAAGAGAGAAGCCTTGGCCATAGGCAAGGGGCTGCATCCTGAACCTGCTGTCACCCACCTGCCAGATCTGTCTGGTCATTGACATTTTGCAAAACATTCAAAAATACTGCAGCTGCCATGCTCAACGCCTAGGACCCTGGCTGGGAATGGTAACCTGGGCCACAAGGGGAGGCAACTTCAGAGCCCTTCCATCCACCCGCTCCTCTAGCCCACCCAAGTGGCAGAGACCTCTGTGGTCCGTACCCACGCAGGAGAGGGGAGACCCCTGGTTGCGCTCTCAGGGAGCTGCTTCCTGCCTTGGCGTCTCCTGCGTCCTGCTCTTTCTGGCCCAGTTCAGTGAGAGCACAGAGCCCCCTCCCCAGGCTCTGCAGTCTTGTCTGGGGAGGCGATTCCAGGCTTGCCTGGACGGCCCCTCATTTTCCTATAAGTTGAAACTCCCTGTTTCCTCCTGCTTCAGTTTTTAAGGGGCTCTTTCCTCATTTCCTGCCCCAGAAATGCCCTCACTGGGACCCCTGACAGACCCTCAGGCTCTGCCTGGTGCATGCTTCTGGTTGGCTTCCAGAATGGAGCCCAACCAGTGAGCAATGGCTGGTTTCTTGCTAGTAGGGAAACAGATCTTGAAATACCAAAACAGGCTAGTCGGTTTCCCAGATAGGCTGCCATAAGCATGGACTTGTGCGTCCAGGGACCCTAGCTAGATGTTGCAGCACTGTAAACAGAAATGCTCCCTGTCAAGGAAAGCCCTCCTGACACAGCAGCCCCCACACATCTGTCTCATCACCAGCCCTCTAATCTGAACATCCCTTCAGCCCTCGAGCCATGTCTCTAGGGATTACCCCTTCCCAGATTAGATCCACAGCCAGATTTCAAATCACAAGCCAGCTCCCTAGTGGCCAGCCCACTCCTGCACCACCTGGCCCTGTGTATACTTGGGGCTTATCCTCTCATTTGAATATTAAAGGCAAGCTTAGTCAGGAAAGCATGTCTGCTGCTTTAAAAGAAGACGGAGAAGTAAAATTCAGTGGCACACCCCAAACCCAGACCAGCCACGGCACGAAGCTCGTCAGGGCTGTGAATATGTTGCCACGTTCCTCCCTCGGCGTGGAAAATCAGGAGTTGACTCTATTCCCAGATGAAAGCAGAGCACAGTGCCTAATAGGCACTTAATAAACGTTTGCAGAAATGAATTGGAGCAATCTGAATTGACGAGAATTGCGGGTTTCACTTTCGATCAGCTTTCTGTGCCTCTTGAAGCTCCTCTGCATAAATAAAGGGAAATGTGAGTAAGTGAATGCTCAGCTCCCCATGGCACAGCCCAGAGCCCCGTGTCCTCAGGCGGGAAGTCAGGGGACTAAGTTCTTGCCCTTAGCTTGCCAGGAAAATAAGGCCATCTCTAGACCTCAGTTTCCCCATCTGTCAAATGGGGTTATTGATCCTTCCTCACAGGTTGTTGAGAGGGTTCATGGGACTGGGAATGATCTAGTGCTTTAGAAAAGGTTAGTGTCGTGACCAAGGAAGGCAGCCCGGCCCAAGGAGCAGAGGGCCCCGCCAGCTAGGACAGGATGGCAGCAGTTGCAGTGAGGGAGGCTGCAGGTGACCCCACACCTCATCCTCTGTGGACTGAGGCCTCGTGCCCACCAGATCTCATTTTCCCCCACCCCCCACCTGCTTAGGTCCCTGTACCACCAGCCTTACAAAGTCCCCATTAAGTCTGCTAGCAGGAACTTAATCACCTTTCTTCAAGCCCTTCAGTTTTCATTTCCATCAGCAAAAAGCAAGTGAAAGGCTGCAACTTAGAAAACAAAGCAACAACAAAAAACTGTAAATTACTCAGCATGTGAAATTCTAGGCAAAGGGCAGTGCCAGGCCTGAGGTCCGGGCAGCTCGTGCCTTCTGACAGCCAAGGACAAAGCAGAAGGCAAAGGTGTGTCCCTCACCTGCTCCTCTCCAGGCTGAAAGGAATCCTGCACAGAAACTTTTTTGCAGAGCCCTGGTCAGCTTGGATCCCCTGCCCCTGAGAGACCCCAGCCAACTGGGTCACTGCCTCTGCTCTCTGTCTCTTCAGTTGGGGCAAAGGCACATCGTCTGCAGAGAGCTGGAGACGGTCATCAGCACACGACCCGAGACAGGGCCTTCTGGGGCACAAGTATGCTGAGCAAGGGTGCAGGGAATTCAGAGCCTGGAGGAGCATCCCACGTGCGGCCAGATGTGTTCCTGAGTGATTGGAGCAGCTGCACAGGATGCAGAGGGAGCTGTTGACTCTGCTGCTGAACAGCCTTCAGGAAGGGACGAGAACTTAGTCCATTCTGGTGACTGTAATAGAGCACCATAGACTGAATTGCTTATAAACAACATAAATTGGCCAGGCACAGTGGTTCACTCCTATGATCCCAACACATTGGGAGGCCAAGGCAGGAGGTTTGCTTGAGGCCAGGAGTTTGAGACCAGCCTGGGCAACATAGTGAGACTCTGTCTCAGCAAAATATTTTAAAAATTAGCCAGGCATGGGGGCGCACACCTGTAATCCCAGCTACTTGGGAGGCTGAGGTGAGAGTTCAGGGTTATAGTAAGCTGTGATTGTGCCCCTGCATTCCAGCCTGGGTGACAGAATGAGACCTTGTCTCAAAAAAAAAAAAAAAAAAAACCATAAAAATTTCATTTCTCACAGTTCTGGAGGCTGGGAAGTCTGAGATCAAAGCACCAGCAGATTGGACGTCTGGTGAGGGCCGCTTCCTGGTTCGTAGACTGCCATTTTCTTGCTCTGTCCTCACATGGTCTAAGAGGTGGCCAGCTCTCTGGGGTCTCTTTTATAAGGGCGCTAATCCCAATCATGAGGACTCCACCCTCATGACCTAATCACCTTCCAAAGGCCCCACCTCCTAATATCATCACCTTGAGGGTGAGGATGTCAACACAGAAATTTTGGCAGGGACATAAGCATTCAGACCATAGCGGGCAACATCCAAGCTGAGGTTTGGAGCACACATAGAAGTTCGCTAGGCAGATGATGAGGAGAGGGTGTGCCACCTTGAGGACCAGCAGGAGGCCCAAACACGATGTGTCTTCCCTCCCTCGCATTCCTGCCTCCATGGATTTCCCATCGGGGGAGAGGCTGTCCTAGTACTTGGGCTGAGACAGCCGGACCACAGGTTTCAGCATTGGGAAGCCAGTGCCACTCTTCCCAGACCCAGGGAATCCCGGACATACACTTGGTGAGCCTGGAATGCTGACCCCACCTTTGCCATAGGAGGCTGTTCCCCTGCTGGAGCCTTTGTGCATATGGCTGTGCAGCCCCGGTGGGCTCTGGATGCCAGCTGGCCAGGGCTGGCTGCCTTTGAGGTGGGAAAGGGAGAGGCAAGTGTAGCCTTCTGTTCCTCCCACTGAGGCCCTGCTGCCCCACCCTGAGTCTGAGCAGGTGCTTGGCTGCCCTCAGGACATGCCTGGTTTTGCAGGGAAAGGTCTGAGGCCAGCCCCACAGTTCCTTTAGTGGTACCTGCTTAGGGATTCTACAGGCTTTCTCCTGACCCCCAGGACCAGCTTTGAAGGTGCTGGGATTCAGGTAAGGCCAGGAGCACCTCTCCCCATCCCCCTGTGTCTATCCTGCCTCCTCCACCCATCCATCTCTCCATTCTTCCTTTAGGCATTTAGCATATAGTCACCAAGCACTGTGTCACAGGCCCTGCCCTGGATGCGGGGGACACAGTGGTGAATGAGAGGTGGATCCCAGCCTGCTCATTGGGGACAGAGCAGCAAACAGGATTCCACTCTGGTGGAAGGACCCAGGAAGGCTTCTCTGGTCCAGCCCCTCCTAGAGGAGGTGGAGGGAGCTGGACAAGACCCTGTTTCGAGGGCAGCACATCAGGGCAGGAGGGCACTGGGAACCATCAGTCCAGCTGACCAGCACAAGCACTGGGGCTCCGGGCTGCACGTTCATGCCTGTGGTGACCACCTCACGGGGCAATGGCCACACCAGCTGCTCCTCCCTGGCCCCCGCAAGCCCTCAGCTCCAGCTGTCAGATTAACCCACCAGAGTCAAGCCTGCACTTCAGATAAGACATACCCCATCACTCACAAGCGAATTATCAATGTTATCTATTAAAGCCCTTTGGATGCGAAATGCCATGTAAATTAATAGGATTTTAGAATAGGAAGGCACCAAAGGGATTTCTCAGCTCCGCCACAGTTATTACCTTGGGCGATAATAATAAAAATAGAAATAAATGTTATTATTCCACTTACCGAGCAACAGATAACCGTCCTGAGCGCCCAACGCCATCATCTCACTGAATCACTGATCTTCACTGCAGCCCTAGGAGGAGGTATCGGTAACTGGGTTTACAGAGGAGGAAAAGGAGGCAGAGAAGGAAGTTAAGTAACTTGTCTTTGGTCCGACAACTAGTCAGTGTGGGAAATGGGATTTAACCACCATTGTGTACTGTTTTCTTTAACCTCTCTGGAGCTAGAATTCTTCATCTATTACATGGGAATAGTAATGTCTTCCTTGTAGTGTTGTAGCAAGGACTGACGGAGATGATGCAGAGATGCTCCATGACCATGAAAAGTGCTCAGATGGGGGCTGCTGTTGCGTTATCATTAGTGTAATGACTATTTTCTCATCATCAACACCGAGCCTTTCCATTTTACAGGTGAGGAAAGTAAGGAATAGAGAAGACTGTCCTCCCATCCACCTTTTCAACAAGGGCTGGAGGGTAGTGGTATGAACTACTGGCTATTGACGTTTTTAGATATTTCTGCACTAGCTGGTAAATGACTTCTGCCCTGAGCCAAAGTGCCTCCCCACCATGCTGGGCTTTCCCCTAAGACTCCCTGACTGCTCCACAGTCTACCAGTAAAAGGATTGGTGCTCAGCATGGCGGTGTCTGCCCTTCAACATCTGAAACATCGTCACTCGGGAGACAAAAGTGGTGGAACATCTAGGGAAGGGGATTTAAGATCACAGATGTTTATCGACTCACGGAGCTAGTGATGGGGCCAAAGTAGGAAACCGCATCCAGGGCAGGGCCTGTGGCATAGTGCTTGGTGACTATATGCTAAACGCCTAAAGGAAGAATGGAGAGATGGATGGGTGGAGGAGGCAGGATAGACACAGGGGGATAGGAAGAGGTGCTCCTGGCCTTACCTGAATCCCAGCACCTTCAAAGCTGGTCCTGGGGGTCAGGAGAAAGCCTGTAGAATCCCTAAGCAGGTACCACTAAAGGAACTGTGGGGCTGGCCTCAGACCTTTCCCTGCAAAAGTCAGAGTGCTTGAGACTTGAGCGTTTGCTGTCCTGGTCGGCAGAGGTGAGGGCCATTGGACGGGGGTCTAGGATCCTGCTATGGCGGATTCATTGAAAAAGTGCATGTGGCATGAAGCTGGGGAGAAAGCAGGCGTGGAGAAGGAACCCAAAGAGAGTTTAAGATTTCGGGGTCTCAGCAAGAAACCCTGTTGGAAGGAAGCAAAACTGTGACTCTCTCTGGCAATTGGGTGTCTGAAGTTTTGGGTACAGGGAGAAGTGTAAAAAGCATCAGAA
Source organism: Colobus angolensis palliatus (assembly GCF_000951035.1). Classification (NCBI taxonomy): domain Eukaryota; kingdom Metazoa; phylum Chordata; class Mammalia; order Primates; family Cercopithecidae; genus Colobus; species Colobus angolensis. Next base: position 6,340,870 of record NW_012117043.1, on the reverse strand, counting down.
CAGGGAACTCTGGAAAGATCAATGGTCAGAACATTCGTACTTTGTCCTGACAGCCATTGGTGGTAGATGAGAGAGTGGCTCAAAAGTAGAAATTGCCATTGTTACGAGAAGTTAGGGAAGAGAAAGGTGTGATGGGAAAGAAGAACTCTCCAGATAGTTTGTTGATGCCTCTTTAGAAACTGGAATCCCTTCACCTTGAAGGTCTCGGTCTGGATCTCAGAAAGACAGGCAGATAGATGTTTGTTCTGTGGGGAAGTGGGTGTCCCTGGCCTATCGAGGAACCACAGGCTGCTGGCACAGGGTAGCAAGGGCTGGCTTTGGAATGAACTCCATGTGGACATTCTCTCCCTTGAAGTCCTGCTGGCCAGACAGTGATGCTGAACCAAGCGTCCTTGTAGGGCCAGGAGCTGGCGTCGGAGCCCTTGTAATGTGTCAGCCATTCCTGATGCTAGCCGTCTGGCCAGCATTGCAGCGAAACCCACATCATCCCCAAGGCCCTGGATGGTCAGGCCAATGATGCCTGAGGCTGGAACTCTCCAGGACCTCTGAAGTCAGGGATCTGTCCCCTGCCCTCATGTCAGTGGCTAGTAACTGGAAAGAATTACCTGTGTCTTGGTCATGTGTCCAGGGCCCAGCTCAGTAGTTTTTTTTAACTGAATTGAATCAAAGTGGTGAGACCTTTGGGGGTATGTCAAGATCATAGCTATGGGAATACCTCCATTTTCTTTCTCTCTTGCCACTTGATCTTGGAGAAAAGGATTCATTGGAATGGCCGCTCCTATACTCTCATCCCTGAGGACTGAGTCTTCCGAGTGCTCCCTCTGTCTTCAAGTGGCGTTTGGTGTAGCCACACCCAGGTCCTTGAGCTCAGCTAGAAGACCCTAGAGCAGACACAGCCAATGCCTGGTTCCAAGCTAGAAGGGTCCGAGGCACAGGTCCCCCACCTTCTTCCTGGAAGAGTGAGCCACAGCCTCCTTTAGCCCAGGCCCAGCTTACCATTAGCCAGTTGTCTCTCCTTGGGCAGTTGATCTGTGTGCAGCCTGTCCTGGGACCCCAGTCCCATAAATAGAGCCTCTTTGCTGTCCACTGCTAGCAACTCTAAGCTCCATGAGGGCAGAGACTGTGTGTGTGTTGTTCACTGCTATGATTCTAGTGCTTATAACCGAGCTTGGCCTGTAGTAGGCACTCAGTATTTACTGAGAGGGCACAGGGCTGAGAATGGGTCTTGAGTTATCAGTTCTGCTGCAGCTCACTGCGGAAGTTCTGGGCGAGTGCAGGTACTGAATGCTAGGCCCCAGCCCTCTTTGGGGAGGGATTTAGTGATTCAGGGGTAGAACAGACCCAGGGAGAAGGATACTGGGCCAAAGTCCCCAGATAGAGCTTTCTGCTTCCTGCCTCCCAAGAGAGTCGCAGGACACAAACTACCTACTGCAGTGTTCTCAGCTCCAGCTGCAAGCTGGAATTCCTGGGAGAGCTTTGGCAGTTTCTGTTGCCCTGGTTTAACCCCAGACAGATTATATCAGAATCTCTGGAGGTAGGGCCCAGGTTGTATTTTTCAGGCTCCACAGGGGATTTCTATGTGCAGCCCAGGTGGAAAAGGTACCCTACTGGAAGAGGGGAGGCAGGAGGAATTTCTGTGGAATTCGCTGTGGGCCTGGAGCACCCCCTAGGGGTGGGATGAAAATGCCCCCTCTCGGAGAGACTGGGGGCAGGCATGAGCTCTCCCTCCACAGCCCAAGACTCCACGTCCTGTTCTGGAGACAGGTTGAGGTCGAGACCAAAGCCCATTCTCAAGCTGCAGAATCTGTTTGCCAAAAACAAGATCCAATGTCACGAAAGGCCCCGCTGCGGGCAGCCAGGGAAAGGTCTCTCCCTACTCCTGGTCCTCTGCTGGGTCCATGGGGTGGGACAGGTGCTTCACTCTGCTTCCTGAGTGCTTCCCATCGCAGGGAACCTGCGGACAGACATACACCTTCCGCTCCTGGCTGGGCCCCTTGGTTCCGCTCTTGCCTTTTCTGAGGATTTCTTTGTTGCTTCCCACAGGTGCTGCCTAACTTCTATTTTATGCTTCCACAAACCCACTCATCCGATCAGAGGTGTCCAGACAGAAACACTTTCTGAAACCTAACGAAGGTTTGACATTGCAGTGCACCTTCCTTTTAGTCCTATCAGTCTGAAGAGTTACACACATATCTTTTTAAAAATTAAACTAAACAGCAGCTGTATTAAAAATTATCTGGGGCAGTTTTGTGCCATCCCTGTGTTTTAGGAACTAACACCCTTAGGGCTCTTGACTGTAGGACCTCTCTCCTTTAGGCAACGGGACCAACCTGAGCTGCCAACCTCTCACCCTTCCCAGCAGACAGGCCTGGCCTTCACATTTGGCCCCTCTCCAGAGGGGCAGATGACAGGTTCCACATGCCTGTCATTTTCCCAGCTGCAGCTGAGGGCGAGGCATTTCCAGGCCATACACTCACTCCCCACCACCCCCTTCCCCAGCCAGCAGCCCCAGCCTTCTCCTCTGTCCGGGGGTCCCCGCGGGAGTGATGTGTTGGTACCCTTGGGAATGTCAGACTTTCTCCCAAAAATATGTGTTTAAAACAGATTCCTATTTTAAATGCCAAGGACGCCAGGGTAAGTTTTTTTTTTTTTCAAATGGAAATACATCTTTCAAACCAAAATGTGACAATCTGATCATGTAAATGTGTCCCTTTGGTTATCAATTGTTCCTCCTCTTTATACTCTCTGTTCTGATCTGAGTCCCTTGGTCCTCCCACTCCAGACATGTGCCATCCACCTTTTTTCCACTCTCGCCCCTTTGCAGCCTCCAGCCACTGTCTTTCTCTGCATGGAAGTCAGGGCTATGGATTTCCTTGGAAAGAACCAGCCCTGTCGCATCAGGCTGGTCTGCCTGGGAGGTGGGAGCATCCTGGGCCAGCCAGGATGACAGATGGCGGTGTTTCCAAACTCTCGTAGGACATGTTTCCTACATTCTGGGTGACAGTTTCTTCTTTTGGTTGCTTATTTTTTAGTGTTTGGATTCGGTGAAGCAACATTGGGTTTAGCCAAGAATGTTTGAACCATCTATAGAAATTGCTGCTGGGGAGATGCGGGCGTGCTGGGGAAGGGGGTGGAGAGTGCTTTAAGCAAGCACAACATAGGAAAAATTGTTTCGTAATGGACCATTCAGGGCCGGTGATGCATATTACGAGAGAGTCTTTTATAAAGATTCCCCTTAATCACACCTGTTGGAGCCAGAATTCTCTCATCTCCTCCTTTGAGAGAGGCACAGAGGAGCCACTGACTCATCCAAGATCACAGCAATAAGTAGCAACTGGACCAGAACCATTCCCCAGGCAGTCCACTCCCAGACCAGTGTCTTCTCAGACCAAGAAGGCAATGGGAGGCAAAGAAAAGGGTTCATGACGTAATACTCCCCAGCCCATGGGACAGACAGCAGTTCCCTTTCAGTGGTAACTAAAAACAAAGACCCCAAGGCTTTCTCTAAATCAAGGGTTCTCTGCCTACACTGTGCATCAGAATCACCTGGAAGGCCTTTAAAAGAGCAGAGACCCAGGTCCCACCCGATTCTGTGGGCGGGGTTGGGGCCAAGGTTAAAGCTCCTCCAGGCTAGACTGAGAACACTGCACTGAGTGGAGACATCGCATTGGCTCTCCCAGGGGACCGGCCACAAGAGTTAGCACCACGCCTGTATTCTCAGGAGCGCCTTTGCTTCTGCAAAGTGGAGGGGCTGGCAGACTGAAGATGTGTGCCACAATTTTCCTTTTTTTACAACCTTGGGCTGTACACTGGTGTCATCTGGGAAGTTTTTTGTTTGTTTGTTTGTTTGTTTGTTTTGAGACAGAATCTGGCTCTGTCACCCAGTCTGGAGTCCAGTGGCACAATGTTGGCTCACTGCAACCTCCGCCTGCTGGGTTCAAGTGATTGCCTCAGTCTCTGGAGCAGCTGGGATTGCAGGCACCCGCTACCACACCTGGCTAGCTTGTTTTTATTTTCAGTAGAGACAGGGTTTCACCAGGTTGGCCAGGCTAGTCTTGAACTCCTGACCTCAGGTAGTCCTCCCATCTCGGTCTCTCAAAGGCATGAGACACCACACCTGGCCCTGGGAAGCTTTTAAAGGTCCAGGTGCCAAGGCTGCTCTGCAGACCAAGTAATCAGAATCACAGGGGTGGAACCCAAAACTCAGCATTTGTTAAAGCTTCCCAGGTGGGTCCAGTGAGCAACCAGGGTTGAGAATCAGCACCCATACAGAGCAGGGCGCTCCAATTTGCCATAGTTGTGTCCCATCTGCTGGATGAATCATGTTTCTGGACCCCTCCAGGGGCGTTGAATGTGCCCCCCCTGGGGTGGAGGATCGTGGGGCTAGGGAGGCTGCTGCTTGTAGGCAGTGCTGCCTTTCACCTGCAGTGTACCCAGAGCAATGACTCCCAGCTCATACCTTCATCCACTGCATCAGAGCATCCTGACCATCATCAGCTGATGCTCATTGACAGCCTTCTGTGGGGAAGACTCTGGGCTTGGGTCCTAAGTGGGACATGTGATTGAGTCCCTGCCCTAGAAGAGTTTGTCACCCGGCAAGAGAAATAAGATATGCACACAAAAATAACTGTGCTTAGGTAAGGAAGAAGCTGGTAGATGCCAGAGAAGCAATAAAAAGTGAGTGTGGTATCATATAATCATCACAAAACCCCCAAAACCCAAAAGCACCATTGACTTCTCACTTAAACTGGATCTTCACAACTCCGAAAAGCCCAGCGAAGTGTCTCACCCACTGTCAGCAGGTGGGTGGCATCTTTCACTTAGATGAGTCACCAACCCCAGAGCTGTGTTAGCACCAACCTCAGAGGACTTGGGTTTATCATCCTCCTCCCCACAGACAGGCTCAAGCAGGGTCTGAGATGAAGGGACTTTAGAGGTCATCTGTTGCAACCTCCTTGCAACAGAGAAAAGTTACACAGGTCCCAAAGAAGTGAAGTGTCGCGTCCAACTGCACAGAAAAGCAGGGACAGCCAGGGCTGAAGACTGGGCTTTGAGGCCAAGCCAGGTGATTCTTCTGTTATCCCACTTGAAGGGCAGAGGAACTCCATTCTAGCAAGAATGGGTCTTCGAGTCTGACTCCCATTAAACATGACAGTTCTACAAGCTGTGGCACTTGTTCATGCCTGGAATTCCACCATTAGTGCAATTTCTTTTTTACCCAGGCATCCTCTTCTTGAATATAAGGTTCCCAAACAGGAAGAGCATAATACATTCCTAGTACCTAAGTTCCAAGTGGCGAACCTATAGCTCTCAGGCCCTCTGAGATTTGATCAGCAAAATGATTTTCTCTTTTCTGCTGGATTTACTAACACATGGTAGGTATTAAGCCACTAGGGTCATGCCTGACCCCTTGACCCACTTGTCATTGTTAGAGCTAAACAGAATGTGTATTCTAATTTTGAGCTATGTTAGCTCCACTAAAATGATGCTATGAAGTTGGGACGTTATGAAGGATACCAGACCACTGTTATCAATAAGAAATTCAGGCCAGGCATGGTGGCTCACACCTGTAATCCTAGCACTTTGGGAGGCCAAGGTGAGCAGATCACCTGAGGTCAGGAGTTCAAGACCAACCTG
>NW_012117043.1:6204155-6334208 GCF_000951035.1 Colobus angolensis palliatus | reverse complement strand
CCAAAGTGCTGGAATTACAGGCATGAGCCACCGCGCTCTCACCAATTAAGCTTACTCACTGCCAGGCATTCATCTAAGCACTTTGCATATATTAATTCTGCACGAAAATGGTCATCTCCTTTACAGTTGGGGACATCAAGGCAAAGAGAGCATAAGCACCTTGCCTAAAGTCACACAGCTAGTAAGTGACTGAGCCAGAGATTGAACCCAGACAGGCTCCAAGTCTGTGTGCTCTGCTGTTTGCTATGCTGCCCTGCCTCACGAGGAGGAGTCTGGTGGCCCCTTCACACATTGGCCAGGGAAGCTATGTTGAGGAGGGACACCCTTCGCTACATTTCCAGCAGTGGAGGGGTGATCATTTCCCACTCTGAGCAGTGGGGTGCTGGGCAGCTGTGGGCACCTGTGGAACAAGGAGCTCTGCCACATCTTTGCTTGGCCCGAGGCCCTATGAAGAAGCCTTGAGCCCTGCCAGGACACCTGCCTGGTTCCCTGCAGTCTTCCCACCAGCACCCTCTGCTAAGACAGTCCCCTACTTGATAACCCAGCCCCTGGTTTCCCAAGGAATTAGCCTGTCCCAGGTGACCTCTGCCTCCTCAGAGCCTGAGGAGAAATGCCGAAGACAGGGCCACGAGGCCACTCTGCCAGGCTTCTCTCCCCTGTACTTCCCAGCCCTCCCAGGTCCAGCCCCAGAGGGTCGTATCCACCAGGGACCTCCCGGTCCTCAGGTGCCTCCTGTGTCCTACAAAGGGCCTGTCCTGGAGACTGCCTGTGCCCTCTGTCACCACAGCCTTAGACTCAGGCCACCAGGATGCTTCTTTGGTCTCTGGCAGCCCCAGCTGGGGTGGCCCTAGTCCACCCAACACATGCACAACACACGTGTTCTCAGCACACACATCTACGTGCACCCAACACATGTACACAATACATATACTCAACATACAACACACACACAATACATACATACACTCAACACACATCCACATACACTCAACAACACACACACACAATACGTACATACACTCAACACACATCCACAGACACCCAACACATGTACACAATACATACACTGAACAAACACAACACACACACAACACATACATACATACATATACTCAACACACATCCACATACACCCAACACATATACACAACACATAGCACACATGTATTCAACACACACATCTACATACACCCAACACATGTACACAATACATACACTCAACACACAACACACACACCCAATACATACATACACTCAACACACACTCAACACACATCCACATACACCCAACACATGTACACAATACATACACTGAACAAATACAACACACACACAACACACACATACATACATACACTCAACACACATCCACATACACCCAACACATATACAAACACATAGCACACATGTACTCAACACACACATCTACATATACCCAACACATGTACACAATACGTACACTAAACATACAACACACACAATACATAGATATACTCAACACACATCCACATACACTCAACACATAACACACACACAATACACACATACACTCAACACACATCCACATACACCCGACACATGTACACAGTACATACACTCAACACACAACACATATACCCAGTACACACATACACTCAACACACATCCACATACACCCAACACATGTACACAATACATACACTCAACACAACACATGCACACAATACATACATACACTCAACACACATCCACATACACCTGACACATGTACACAGTACATGCACTCAACACACACACACAATACACACATACACTCGACACACATCCACACACTCCCAACATGTACACAATACATACACTCAGCAACACACACACAATACATACACTCAACACACATCCACATACACCCAACACATATACACAATACATACACTCAACAACACACACAATACATACACTCAACACACATCCACATAAACTCAACACATATGCACAATACATACACTCAACACACAACAACAACACACACAATACATACACTCAACACACATCCACATAAACTCAACACATATGCACAATACATACACTTAACACACAACACACACACAATACATCCATACACTCAACACACATCCACATATGCCCAACACATGTACACAGTACATACACTCAACACACACACACAATACACACACACAATACACACATACACTCGACACACATCCACACACACTCAACATGTACACAATACATACACTCAACACAACACACACACACAATACATACACTCAACACACATCCACATACACCCAACACATATACACAATACATACACTCAACACACAATACACACACATACATACATACACTCAATATACATCCACATACATCCACCACATGTACACAGTACATACACTCAACACACAACACATATACCCAATACACACATACACTCAACACACATCCACACATACCCAACACATGTACACAATACGTACACTCTACACAATACATACACTCAACACAACACACACACACAATACATACATACACTCAACACACATCCACATACGCCCAACATATGTACACAATACATAAACTCAACACACAGAACACACACTACATACATACACTCAACACACAACACACACACCCAGTACATACATATACTTAACATACATCCACATACACCCAACACATGTACACAATACATACACTCAACAAAACACACACAACACATACATATACTCAACACACACATCCACATACACCCAACACATGTACACAATACATATACTCAAAAAACACAACACACACAACACATACATATACTCAACATACATACAGATAAACCCAACACATATGCACAACACATAACACACATGTACTCAACACACACATCCATACACCCAACACATGTACACAACACATTCAACACACCCAACACACATATCCAATCCACACATACACTCAACACACACATCCACATACACCCAACACACATACACCCAACAAACACACATTACACACACACACCTGACACACATACACTTAACACATACACACGCAACACACACACCCCTTTTATCTGTGCTTGCCCATCTCCCACAAGCCCAGCCACCAAGAAGAGACCTGACCCTGGGAACTCAGTATCAGGGGCCTGTCTGCCAGGTCATATGGAAAACATATTTGGCAGGTGAGGGTTGACTGGTGAGGCTGGACGGCCTAATAGAACAGGAGGGGGATGGTGAGGAGCAGGGGAAGGGGGCCAAGAGGACCGCTGTACAGGATGCTGGTGCGAGCTCCGTCCCCTCCCCACCAGGAGGCTCCCAAGGGGCTAGGCCAGGTGTTGGCATGGCCCTGGTGTTTCAGATGGAGGGCACAGAGGCAGTGGGGGTGGCGACTATGGAACTGCTGCCTGTGCTGTGTGAGGGACAGACCGGGCAGCCCTGCTCCTTCAGCCCCTCTTCTCACACCCTCCGTCTCCAGGGTGGAGATAAAATTCCAGTCCTCAGCAGCGTCTGATGCTCCACCTCCAGCAGGAGCCTTTATCTGAGATTAAGGATAATGGATTTCCTTTCTTGGATAAGTATATTTTTTCTTCCTCTTTCAGACTTTTTGTCCAAAATGCACTCAATTCCAGAAGATGGACCTTTTTTTAACAAGTCTTTTTATTGACTACACTCCCCTCCCCACTTCGTTCCTCCTTCCCCCTCCCCCAAGTCTTTCCATGCTTCAGAGGAAACCTGCTGTTTTAAGTGCACAGCAAGGAGTGCAAAGGAATGACTCGCCTGCATCCTCTCCCTCCAGCGTCCCCTGGGCCTTGCTCTTACAGCAGCAGAAGCCTCGGTGTCCTGGGGTTTGGGACAGAGAGAAATAACTTGATTTCTTCCTTATTTTTCTTCAGCAATTTCTGCCAGGACCCTCATCTTCAGAAATCTAGATCCTGCCTGGAAGAAATGGGGAGAGGACTTGGTTGGGGGTCCCTTCCTTGGTCTCCCTCTGGGTTCATGGCTGCCTTCTGGGGAAGGGTGGGCCTCCAGTCACCATGCATGGTCTCCATGGGAGCTTGGAGACCTGCAGCCAGGGACAACCGTACATTTATTTCACCTGGATCTTTCTTTTTCCCCCCTTCAACAGCCCTATTACCATATTTAAATGCAAGTATGTCTCTTTTCATTGACATTTTAAGTAGCTTAGCCTGACCTTTTTAGAGTAGCATGTTCCCCTTTGAACTTCTTTCCCTTCAGTAGTACCGTGTAGCTAGGACAATAGTCTTAGAGTTTAGTGGGCTTCTAGTTCGCTCTGTTTGGGGGAGCTTTGTCTCTGCTTTCTTCCCTCCTCTGCTCCCTGCCCCTGACGGTGCATGTCTTCCTCTCATCCTGTAGAAATTCCTTGTTTAAAAGGCTCAGTGGCTACAGTTGAGCAGCCCTGCTGGGGGCTTTTTATTGAGTTTGCGGCTGGCTTCTGGCACATCATTCAAAACCACAGTCACTGGAAATGGGTCTTGGGGTCAGGCCTCCAAGCATCTGCCTGGATGGCAGAGGATGTGTGTCTTTATATGTATGGGAGTGTATCTGTGTGTGGCCCAGTGTGAGGCTGTGTGTGCACATGCTGGTGGCTGAGAGAAGCCCAGGGGAGGGGACTTGGCATACTTCATCTGGAATCTGCAGCTACAAGAAGTTACCTTGGCCTTCTGACTATTGTTCCCATTGCTGGGACAGCCTTGCTGCCTGGTGCATTTTTAGATAGCATAAGCCTTGATCAAGAAGAACTCCAGGGACCCCTAGGAAACCCTCTAGTGCCAGTTTCATCTGGTCCATGGGGCTCAGACCGAAGAGCCACATCTAAATTCCCACAATTGCCTCAGGAGGTTGAAACACTGAGAGATCAAATAAAGCCATAGGGCTCACTCCACATAGACCCCTGCAGCCCCGCGCTCCCTTTCCTCTCTGGCTCCATGTGTATGCAATCACCTGGGACCCCCAAATGCTTCACCCTCGGGCCTGGGGTTGTGATGCTGCTGACTTGATGTTTTGACAAAAGTCTGGAGTTAAAAAGGCCACGCTAACCTGCAGAGCCTTCAGAGAACAGCTGGCATTAAGCCAGCTCCTGGCCAAGGTGCCTGCTCTGTCAAAGGCCGTCCCAAGTGCCTCCTGCCTGTGGCACGGGGCTGACCACTCTGCCACGATCTCTGCAAGGAGCAGTGGGCCAGCCCAGCCATGCTCAGTTCTACTCAAGACAACCCCAGGGGAGCCACCGTGTGTCAATGCAGGGTCAACAGGGAGCTCAACCCCGCTTCTCAAGAAAAAAATTCCTCCTACAATTCTTGAATTATTGTTGTGGGCCTTCTAGAACCAGCTTCTGGGGTGACAAATGGGTGAGAATCAAATGCACCTAAAGATGTTGTGCCTTCTGGAAGCCTGACAGCCACTACTCTGTGTCCCTCTCAAAAGCTGCCCCGTGAAAATCCCTTCGCACTCCTGTCTTTGTGTGGAGGGCGGGGGTTGTGTGGCCCGTGACCTGGGTCTGTGCCTGGCCCTTTCAAGGATTCCTCTGTGACACAGGCTCCTCTCTCTCCTGGCCAGGTTTCCCAGCAGCGGCTTATGGACCAGTGGCAGCAGCGGCGGTGGCGGCAGCAAGAGGATCAGGTAGGAAGGTGTATGGGACAGGCGACTCCCAGGCATGCCCCCAGTGTGCAGGGGGAGGTCAAGGCCCTGTCGGATCTATGTGGCTGCATCTGTCCAACACCACTCTCACCACAGCCCCGGGGAGGGGGTGGACAGGGAGGCGCGGGCAAGGCCTGGCCACCCAGGGCACTTGTAGTGGGGTCAGTCAGAGTCATGGGACTGCAAACCAAAGGCAGATTATTATTCTCTGTAAAAAAAAAAAAAAAACCTGAGTTTCTTTTTGACTTTGACCGCCCCGTCACCTGACAACTAGCTTCAGGTACCTGTGGTCATTTCCCTCCTTGGCTTTTGCTAATTCAACAGGCTCCCTTCCTTGGGTCCCTGAGCCAGCCAGAGAAATGCTAGGCTGTCCCCTGGGCCCCTGCTGCACTGGCAGGTGGGCTTGCTGGATTCTGGCTAAACCCCCAGAGCACCTGAAAGCCATAAGGCCAGCCCTGAGCCTCAGTAAATGAAGCTGCTGTTTCCGGAGCCGCTGTGCCTCCCAGACTCTTCTTAGCCAGACTCCTCGGCTCCAGCTGCCAAGGGAATTGGGCCTTCTGTCCCCTGAGGTTGCTCCAGTCCTTCGATCTCCAAAGCCAACCTTTTAAATGTCTGGAACCCCTCAAGTGACATGGGAACACTATCCCAGCATTACCATGGGGTCAGGCCAGAGCTGGGACATGTCCAAGATGCCCGGGGTCCCTTTTGTCCCTCTCCCCAAAATGCTTTCTGCCTTTCCAGGCGAGCAGGGCTTCCGCTGTGCACTGGGCTCCCTCCCCACCCCTGCTCCCTGAACTGAGTGGTCATGGTTTGCAGCTCTTGCCCCCTATGCCCCACGGACAGGGCTCTGGAGCACCCAGGGAAGCGCCTAGTTTGATGTCACAGGGCTCTGAGGAGGGTGGGGCTGGGCAGGGTGGGGGGCTGGGGTACCAGGAAATAGAGCATTAAAAGCCCAGAGGGCAAATGCCAAGAACCCACACCCTGGGTGATGAAAAGTTGGCACAGTGAGGCCCATTAGAAAACTTCAGTAAAAATCCGTTCCATGCAAACTGGCACTGCCTCGAGCTACAAAGGACCCACTCCCCCGAATCATCCACTCGGGTTTTGTTTGGAGGGGGCTAGGGAGTTCTCAGGGGTTGCCGAGGGGCAGTTTGCCAGAGAGCTGGCAAGTGGGCAGACTGGCAGGCAGGTCCAGAGAGTGGGGCCCCCTTCCTGAGCTTCTGCTCACCACAGCCAGTGTCCAAAGGCCCCACCTGCCCTCTGGCCAGTGTCCCTCGGTCCCCCCAGCCCTGGGCCCTGGGGGCGGGGTGCACAGCTGCCTCGTGTCTCCCTGTGCCATTTAGTTTTTTAACTTGAGTGCTTTTTGGTATCATATAAACAAGCCTTGGCCCTACCTGTGCCTGGGGTTGGGGAAAAGAAAAGAAAACTCTTGAGATTTTTGAGTGTTGTTGGTTGTTGTTTTCTCCGTTCAGTTTCTTTCTTTTTATAACTTGGATTATGAAACTAAACTTTAACCCGAAATTAACCCTGCCTCTCTCCCCACCCCACCCCGTTCTCCTTGACTTCATGGCAAGTTTAAAGGGCAGCATGGGGTTCTTTATGAATCTGAGAGCCGTAGCCGTCTCCCACAGTCTGTGCCCCCTTCTGCCACCCCACCCTGTCATGGACCCCCAGAGCCAGGCGGGAGTTCCACCCATCCCTCTAACCCCTAACCCCCAAGGTCATCTCCAGCCACACATTTTTTTTTTTTTCAGGATCAATGGTGTTTGATTTGTAGCCATTTCCATCGGGAGCAAAGTCTCTCCCAGCCCATTCTAGGTCAGCCATGCTCATCGCTGCACTGTTAGTGAACTGTATTCAGGAGTGTGCTCCCAGACCACCTGCCCACACCAGCCTGGGTTAGCGCAAGGAGTAAATCCTCAACTCCGAGGTGCCTGCCCTGCCCCACAGGGTGCAGTGTTAGCCTAGAAGCTATAGGGCAACCCCACAGTGCTGCCGGGCATGGGTGTCAGGGGCTTGGGATGCGCCCAAGGACAATGACTAGACTGTATTCACCATAGTGAGGGCACTGCCTAGGCAGGAAGACACCTGCCTGTTTGTAGCCAGGCTACCCTAGTTCCTCAGCCCCACTTTGGACCTGAAACAGGGTTACAGGTTTGGGAAAGGAAGCACTCTGCCTTTCTTTCTTTTAACGCATTCTGCCAGTAAGGGGACTGTTACCTCACTCCCTCTAGAAAATGATCGGGAAGCCAAGCCTAATGGGAGGGCCAATTATTTACCTGTGAGTGGCCTCTCAGTGGCAGAAGCTCTTTGCTCTGAATTTCAAGGCACCACACAGACTCACTTGGGTGTATGCATCAGTCTAGGCCGCAGAGGGCTCACTGGGGGTTGATGGCCTAGTTTCACCTTCCCCAGCTCCTGAAGCCCTGCCTTACCCACCCCACTCCCTCCCCAGGGGAAAAGGATGCTCCTGCAGCCTCAACTACTGCAGGTCGGCACGAACTCAACTGCATTCCCTTATAGGGAAACACAGGGAGACATTCAGGGAGGGTCTGTTGAGTACCTACTCTGAACTTGGTACCGTGCTAAACCCGGCAGGCAACTCCAAACAGTAGGAAACGTGGCCTCCGCTCCCCAGGGGTTCTCAGGCTTTGTTCAGGGATCAGACATCATCCTATGGAGGGCCCTTTTTTTGTCTTTGATTTTTGTCTAGCTCCAATGTTTGGGGTTTTGGTTTTTTTTTTTTCCTTCTATTATGACTTATAGGGGGAGCTTCCTGAGGTGAGAAGCACTTGCTGAGGGCCGTGGGGTGGGAGGCAGCTTCGTTTTTGCTCAGGGTGGCAACTTGGAACCGTCAGGGCTATGGTGTCAGGGTAGGAGGTCCGGGGGGGAGCCCTGAGGTCTGTGCCCACCTCAGCCAACTCCTCTGGGCCAGCCTGCCCCCCTATTCCTAATTCCCCCAGGACCTGAGGTGAGCAGAGCTCAGGGGACCCCACCCGGTGAGGTCCCTGCCGACTCCTAGATAACTTCACTATCAGTGGTCACTTTTCTTTTCCCTTCACCTGGTAGTTTGAAATGTCATCTTTTCTTGTGCTCAGTCGAGAGTTTGTTTGTTTATTTTGATCGTATTCATTCAGTTCCAGTGGCCCCATCATGTCCCACCCAAACCTAAATTCAGTTTGACAGAAGCCTCCCCCGACAGTTGAGGGAAGTGGTTTGGATATTCAGGGTATTTTAGTTGGGGGTGACATTATGGGTGGGTCCGTGTATCAATCTTAGAGCTTCTGAGCCCCTGGTACCACCCCGTCCCACCTCTCCCCAGCCCCAGCCAGGACCCCTTACTGTACTTTATACTTGCCAGCTTTATTCCAATCTAGTAACATGAGCTCCTGATGGTGGTGGTGAGTGTGAGCAGTCATATTTCTGTTGTCTTTTCTCTTGCTTGGTTGGGGCTGCGGTGAGAGTGTCTCTGAGGCATACTTTCCCGCCTCTCTTACGCTAGGATCTGCACACCTCCTCTCAAACACTCTTCTGAGCACGCTCAGCGGGAAGGTTTGTCCACACCTATTAATCCTCTCTCAGTGTCCAGCTTCCTGTTAGTACCAGCTGGTTTGCATGTTTTTGCTTGTTCAGATGAAACAGTTCAAGAAACAAACTCATATCCAACTCTCAAGAAATGTCTTTTTTTGTACACTTTCGTTTTTGATTTTTTTTTTTATTAGTTACAACTCCAAAACACCTGTTGTCCAGTAAAACATTTCACACCTCCCCTGCCTGTTCTTAGATTGTATGTATCTGTGGGACTGAACTAAATGCATGCACTGTAGTAGATGTACTGGTAGCCGTAGCTGTAGTTGTAGTACATGCATTGTTGAGTTGATATTACAGGGTCTTTGACGGCTCGGCACAGCACGGCCGTCTGAAGGATAGTGCGGGGACCAGTAAGAGAAGGGGCTCCATATTTTCAATGTTTCCAAGGGGCTTGGATCCATGTTCTCACCATCAGCCACCACCACCTCCCCTCACACTCCCCGCTCCCCCGGTCCAGAACTGGGTCACCACCCTCAGCTCTAGCCTTCCCCACTGAGATCTCTGTTGATATTGTCCAATTATAGTGCAAAAATGGAACCAGGTTTGGAAGGAGTCTTAAAGGTCTTCCTTGTTCTTGTCTTTCTCATACTATTCTTGAACAGAGCAGATCTTTTTTTATTTCTTAAGGCCTACCAGCAAGACTCCTTCGAGCCCCTCTACTCCTTGAGTCCTTTGGCAGGTCACAGCCAGCCCTTCAGGGATACAGGTCTATGTGGCAGTCCTGTCTATATGGATTACTTCTTGGGGTGGAGGGGAAATGAGACACGGTGAGGAAGGGATTGAGATCTTGAGATCCTTGGTCTGCAGACAGGGATCATTGCCATTTGTTTTTAAGGTTGGTGAAGTTTAAGTAGAGTAAGAGTGGTGGCATTCTTAGCATGGAGGTGACTGGCACAGTTTCATGGAGACAGGAAGGGAGGTGTGCTTGGAACATCCGAAAGGAACCACCCCCAGTTTCCTCCAACTCCCCAGAAAGGCTCCCTAAAGGGGAAAGGAGGAGTCCTGCAGCCTGTGCCCTTAGAACAGGAGCACATGCAGTCAGTTTAGACACACCATCTTCCCTACATTTGTGGTGACAAGCCATAAGGGAGTGCCAGAGGTCTCTCAGAGCTTTTGGAGGTATCCCCACCCCTTACATGTTGATGCCGAGTGAGTAGTGCCTGCCTCCTGGAACCTGCTCTTTAAGTCAGGGTGTGGTGGCTCTGCCCAATGCTGCAAGAGCATTGATGGAACACAGGTGGGATCTGAACCTTCAGGGTGCAGG
This sequence comes from Colobus angolensis palliatus, assembly GCF_000951035.1. NCBI lineage: Eukaryota > Metazoa > Chordata > Mammalia > Primates > Cercopithecidae > Colobus > Colobus angolensis. The sequence continues at coordinate 6,323,705 of NW_012117043.1, read as the reverse complement.
TTATCTACTGTGGAAGACAGAAGCCCAGGAAAACGTCAGAGTCCATAAAGTCTCCTGAGAGAATGCGTAGAGATAAAGCAAAATGGTAGTGCTGTGGAAAGAATCTACCAAGCTGTGGAAATTGGTGGCAGAATCGGAATGAACGAGGATTGAATGTGAGTTAGGCCAATCTGCCACCAAACAGAATGAGGGCACCAAGGCCCAGGAAGATAAATCTGGAAGGAGCTGTTCTTCTAGCTTGGCCTGCATGGGGGTGCGGGTGGGGAAGGTGCACAGGGAGATGGCTGGAACTGTCAGGCTTCAGGGCTGCTGAAGCTGCAAATTGACCTGAGGCTGGGGAGTAAGAGAAGAGGGTAGGGACAGAAGGCAGGGAGAGCAGAAAATCCCCTCCCACTGGCCTAAATCCCAGGTCTGGTTCTGCTAGGAAAATGGCTTTGCTGCCCTGTGGCTGGAAATTCTAAGAGCTCCAGTTCCAGTTGGTGAAATGAGCAAAAGTAAAATGCAAGTCAGAGGGTGGAATAAATAGTTTAAGTTGAACCAGAAAAGAAAATGCTTTAGGGAGGAGAATAGATCTCAAGAAGTAGTCATGCCCATCCCAATCCCCCTTCAAGATGTTTTCTGTGTCCCCGCTACAAGCCTCTGCCTTATATATGTTAGGGGCTGGGGGACATGAAAGATAGTGTCCAACATATACTCTTCCACTTGCTGGAGGGATCCTGGAGCTATTTGGGTCAGTTGCACCATAAGCTTTAGGGTTCCCAGGTATTGCTTTCAACATGTATTAAGGATTTGTTTTGTGCCAAGTACCAAGGAATATAAAGGCAGATGACACTTGTAGCCTTTGGTGGCCTGAGACTCTAGTCCTGTCCTCTGAAAGTCTGTGTTTCCCACAATGCACTGTTTCTGGCCTGAGAATGACCACTGTCAGCTTCATTTAAAAAAGGAAAATGGATCAATGTGTGCCTTCATTTCTGAAGAGGGCTTTCCTGCGCTTCCATGAGCAAAATCCATGGGGGTGCGGAGCGGGGGATGCAGTGCAGCCATCTCTGCTTTCTCACCCAGCCTCCCTGTGCTAGCAGCAAGCATCCTCTGGGGGCTGTGACCCCAAGATGGTCCATCTGTGGGTAAGGTCATGGGGACACCCTTGTGCTAAGATGAAGCCACATCTGTGGCCATGGAATCAAGCCAGTAGTGGCCCAGGGGGAGAACAAATCTCTGACCCATTAGGGCCAACCACCACAACCAGTCAGACTTACCAAAGGATCTTACCTGAACCCACATCTCTCAGTCCACTGCTGTGTGTTCTGGGGATGGACACCTCGTTTCCCAGTTTGTCATTAAAATGTTCATTTCTGGGACAGCCAGGACTTTTCACCATAAGGAGTCCAGCATTGGATTTCAGTAACCCCAGTGAATTTATAATAATGCTCAGAGCTGCCCGCTGCTGACCTCAGCTTCATTCATTTTCCAAGGGCTTTCAGACCAACCCTGTTGAGGATAAAATACATCAGCTCTAATCAATAATTTTGTAATAGAAATACTGTGCACTTGATAAATCAACTCTAGTGCAATTAGTGACTAGCCTTGAAGCCCAGACCTAAGTATAAGTTAATCCTAAAGTGAATGGAGTGGGGGGAATGTTAATGGTCTTTTAAATCAGTGGAATTATTTTCAGTGGTTGACACATCTCTGCCTGCCCCCTGAGCTGGTTGGTCGTTGCTCTTGTGTCGGCTTGGGAGCTCAGGCCCAGCTGTCTGGAGCAGGGGTGGAAAGTGTGGTGGTGTCCTTGGTAGCTCCATAAGGGCATGTAGAGCACAACAGAGAGGGGCCTAGAGACCCGCTCCTTGCACCCTGGGCTGGGTGGGGGTACTGCAGGGTCTAGGAAGCCCCTAAAGCTGGTCAACCTGCAGGTTAGTGAGAATCATCCAGGGAGCATGTGCCCAGGTATATCATTCATGGTTGCTTGTGTTTTGCCGAGGTTTTTTTTATTTGGATGGTTGGTTGGTTGGTTGGTTGGTTGGTTGTTGTTTTGAGACAGACTCTCACATGTTGCCCAGGCTGGAGTGAAGTACAGTCTTGAACTCCTAAGCTCAAGTGAACCTCTTTCCTCAGCCTCCCAAGTAGTTGGAACTATAGGTTCATACTACTGTGCCTGGCTTTGGTTTTTTTGTTTGTTTGTTTTTTGGTCTTTTGTTTGTTTGTTTGTTTTTGTTTTTGGTAGAGACAGGGTCTCACTATATTGCTCAAGCTGATCTCAAGCTCCTGGCCTGAAATGATCCTCCCACCTTGACCTCCCAACGCACTGGAATTACAGGTGTGAGCCACTGTGCCTGGCCTCTGCAGAGTTTTGACTTTCAGATACACACCATGATGTATATTACCATAGCCACCCTGTGAGACAGTCAGGAAGGCAGAAGTTTGTGGCCTGATTTACAAGCATGTTTTTGTTTTGTTTTTGTGAGAAAGCTGGGCTACAGAATGGCTACGTGACTTATTTTTAATCACACACCTGGTTACCTGGGGAGCAAGGCTTTGGTCAAAGATGAAGAATCCTGGACTTCAACCCAGGTCTTTGGCCCCCTTAAGTAGCCCTCTGGAGAAGCTGTGTTTTTTATGAGGGACACACCTGCCCCCCAGGACACCGGGCACAAGCAGGAATAAAGACCGTGTAGGGACAGCCCAAGTAGCCTCAGCTTCTAGCTCTATATAGGCCAAGCACTCAGGCTCTGGCCTAAAACCTCATAGTCTGATCTTTCAGATGTAGATTTCAGAACTGGACCTAGGGGACATCTGCCATGGAGTTGAATGTGGCAGATATTTATTAAGTGTATAACAGTAGTAATTATTGTTATATGTGGTAGGTGTGGTAGGTACTGTCCTAAGCCTGATTCAAGGGTGCTTTTCACTGTATCAGAAACCTCCCAACACTGATTAAACACTATAGGTTAATGTTACAGGGAATTAAATATTATGGGGGATTTATTGGCTGACATCCTGGAAGCTCCATAGAAGAGTGGGTTTCATGCCTGGATTGTTCAGGGATCTTTTTTCTGCAGTTCTCTTAGCTTTGTCCTCCTTCTCATTTCAACACTGTCTTTATATTGGTTTTACTCACGGTGGCAAAATGATTGCAACAGTTTCTGGCATCATACCATTCTGTCCAGAAGAGGGGAGTCAGATGGTCCGGAATTCTAGGAAAGTTCAGAGCTTTGTGCTGCTTGGCTAAGGCTTGGGTTACAAAACCAGTCACTGAGGGTGGGATCTATCACCCTCTAAATGGAATGGCTCTTTACACAGTGGGGTAAGGATGGATTCCCAAAGGAAAACCTGCGTGCTGATAAGAGGGGAAATGGAAGAATGATGCTGGAGAGACAACCAGTGGATGCCCACTACAGCCCTGGAAGTTCCTGAATAAATACTAAGCAGTCTCTATGCCCTTGAAGATCTCCCAACCTAGTGTGGAAACTAATGGGTAATTACAATAGGATGCTGTAAGCCCGGTAACAGAAGCCTATCCAACATACAGAAGTAGCACAGAGGAGGAAGTGGTTAGCTCTGCCTGGAAAGTCAGGGAACGTTTCACAGGGGAGTGAATGTTTCCACTTTTAAAGGACAAATAGGAGCTCCCCAGGGGGCCAGGGAACATCATGGGCAAAGCCACCAGACCCCAGGACAGTGGAGTGAGGTGGAGGCCCTGCAGATGCTTTATTCCGGCTGGAGAATAAAATGCAACAGGGGAGTAACTGTAGGTAAAGCCGGAGAGCTGGGCAGAATCAGAGCAGGGAACCCTTGGTACTAAGCTAAGAAGACTGGATTTACATGGGCAGGGCCCGTGAGACCATGGGAGGCTTGAAACTAGGAACTGACATCAGATTTGTATGTTAGACAAGCTTTGACAACATTGTCCAGGATGGATTCAAGACACAGGACTGAGGTGGGAGGACGAGTTATAGATAATTCATGTACATTCTAAACATTCCATAGATGTTAATATATAGCTGCTCAAGCAGTAGGCCTTTTGCTCTTATCCATAAGATGATTAACTCTGGACTCAGCATCATGCTAGGGGCTGGGGTGGGATGCAGAATAATTCCATGGCATGGTCCTTGCCTTCAGCCAACTTTCAGGCTTCTGGGGAAGACAAAAGTATACAACCGATGTGAGAGCTACCCTTTAATAATGATAGATTCCTACATGGTCAGAGAGTACCAAGCAGGCAGGAAGCTTGGTGGAGGAGGCAAGACATGACACAGGCCTTGGAGAATTTGGAGTGGGAGCTGTCTGCTAGGCAGGGAATATGGGCTTGAAGAGATAGAGACAGTCAAGGTTCTGGGAGATCTTGAAAGCCAAGTTGATACAGTCATAGGAGAGGGAGGTTCGTATTCTTCATGGAAGTGAAGCTCAGTAAGGACAGTGCCATCTAAAGAAGATAAGCCTGGCTGTAGCTCCACAAAGAACAGTCTGACCCCTAATCCTGGGGTCTGGGGCTGGGCTTGTGACCTGGAGCAAGGGGTGTGGAATGAGAAGCATTGAGAAAGCAGACACAGGAGGGCATTCCATGGCAAATCTCTGCCTTAGTTCCCCTATTTTCCTTTGCTTCTGCCAACAAGTTGTTATTTATTCCCTGCTTGGGGCTATTGTTTCCCATTCCTTTGCCCTTGAGGTGGCCACTGTCCCCTTTCTTTCTGCCACTCCACTTCCCTCTGTCCTTGTCTTTGCCCTCTCTGTCAAAATGTGGCTCCAAGTGCCAGGAAGCCATACCTGATTTACCCTACCTGGGGCACCCCCTCCTCTGCTCCATGTCCTCAGTCCTCTTCCTCATCGGTGAGCTCTCCTGAATGAAAGGTGGGATTATGGGTCCTTGGAAGATATTTTGCATGTATCTGTGGGTGGCACCTGCTTTCCCCAACAATGCAAACCATCAGGCCTCCCGGAGGCAAAGTCAACCTGGTCCTCATTCTTCATATGGATGAGTAATTACTATGCAGTTAGAAAATACAGAAAATAAAGGGACCCTTTGTTCCTGGTTGCTTATTAATATTAATTTTTTAAAAAAGGTCTCCCTTCCCAGCTTGGGATCCTACAGAACAGGAAGCAGACAAGTAATGCTTTTGAACAGCTGTGATGGGCTGTGGAAATTAGATCTGTCAGGGGATGAGAACACCACGATGGCAGCCACTCCATGGTATAGGCTAAAAGGGTTCCAGGGAAAGGTATCTTGTAAGTGGTCAATAGAATGCTAGAGACACATCCTAGCCAATTTTAATACAATAATGATAATAGATGTTAATAATACTAGCTCACATATATTATGAGTGAGCCAAGTATCATGTCAAGCCCACCAGCCTTACCCCATTTAATTCTCATAACCCTATGAAGTGAGCACTAATGATTCTCATTCCCATTTTAAAGATTTAAACACTGTAGTTTGGAAAGGATAGTAGCTTATCTGAAGTGGCAGAGACAGGATTTGAACCTAAGCCTGTCGTCATTCTGTCCTCGGATAAGCCACTATCAGCGGACGCTCCATCGCACCAGCCCTGCGATGGCTGAGCCAGGCTCTGCAACCTTAAAACAGACACTCAAGAAAAAACCACAGCTGCTCTTAACTCAATTCTCCATTATCCTTGGGGGAGGAGATAAGCCCAAATCATTTACAAGTGGCCTCAGGAGGCAGTATAAGTATTTTTTGCACCTGCTCCTGCTGTTGCAGACACTGCCTGGCTTTGGCTGAGATTTCTGATCAGGTTTCTGGTCCCTGAATGCACTCAGACCAGTGTCAGACAAAGGAGGCCGCGAGGAGGCGTGGTCGGGTAAGAGGAAGCCAGCCTGAAGAGAATTATTGGAAGGGAACCTTTAGCTGAAACAAGGCTGAGGGAAGTTAGCCAATGCCCAGAAGAAACTAGCCGATGGAGCACGGGCGGGCTTCTCTGGGAAGACAGACGTCCTCTGTAGGGATGAGTCAACATTCTTTCCTGTGGGCTGCGAGGACCGCATCTGGAAGGTCGCTGGGAAGCCCCGCCCGGCCTTACGACTGGGAGGTGATTGGCTGCCCAGTTGCTGGGGCTTTGCTCTGAGCCAGTGGCGGGGGGAGGGGCGGGGCCAAGGCGGGAGCCGCGGGCTTCTTGGCCAACCATCCTGCAGGGAGGCTGGGCACCCGGTACCATGGCAACCGCGAGCAGGGCCTCATTTGTTTTGTAGATGAGTAATTACTACACAATTAGAGAAAGCTAAAAATAAAGGGGCCCTTTGTTCCTGGTTACTTATTAATATTAAAAAAATGGTCTGCCCAGGTCTGTGGTAAACATTTGATGCCTGGGTGCCTGTGGCAGAGGCTATATAGCCGGGAAGGGCAGCCCAACCCCTCTTGCCTCTCTTTCGGAAAGTTATTTCTGACTGTATCCTGAAGAGGGTGGGCTTCTGACCTTGGAGAGAAGAGGAGGGGCTCAGCATGACAGACATGGGATCCAGGATGCCCTGGAGTCGGGGTCAGTCACTGACTCAGGTGGAAACGTGGCGGCAGCGTCACCATCCTTCAGAGGAAAGACAGACGCACAGCAGCAAAGCAGACACCATGGACCAGTGTCAGAAAAGACCCCTAGTCCAGTTTTGCTGTGTCCTTCTGTGTTTTCTGGCTTTGATTGATCAGCTCCAGGTGTGTAAAATAGTCTTTAAGTCTTCAATGGAGGTAGCCCCCAAGACTCCAGTGACTCCCTTCCCGTCTGGCTTAAAGGGCACATTCGGTTCAGGCTTGGAAATGATCTGCTGGAGGTTTACACTGTGTTCAGGGTTGTCCCCGTGGCTCCGCATGCCCTGGCAGCTGAGAGGCTTGCTTTCTATCCCTTCTGCCTCCTAGGGGGAGAGGTTGCCTCGTTGATTACTCCAGTGAGGATGATTAACAGCTTAAAAAAAAATAGAGGCAGCATAACAGCGTAGAAGGCAGAGTAGGGAATCAGAAGACTTGGTTCCAGGCCTGCTTCCACCTCCACTAAATGAGGATTTCAGACTAAAGGGTTCTTGGGGGCCATTTCAGTTCTACAGCTCTGTTTTGCTGCTGTTTCCAAAGCTCGAAATCCCTTTTCCTTGGAGATAGGAACAGTGACAGTGACAGTGCCTTAAGATCTGAGAAAACAGGCCAGGCACAGTGACTCACACCTGTAATCCCAGCACTTTGGGAGGCCCAGGCGGCTGATCACTTGAGGCCAGGAGTTTGAGACCAGCCTGGGCAACATGGTGAAACCCCATCTCTCCTAAAAATACAAAAATCAGCCAGGTGTGATGGTGTGTGCCTGTAGTCTCAGCTACTTGGGAGACAGGCAGGAGAATTACTTGAACCTGGGAGGCCTAGGTTGCAGTGAGCCAAGCTTGTGCCACTGTACTCCAGCCTGGGTGACATAGCAAGACTCCCTCTCAAAAAAGGGGAGGGGAAAAAAAAAGAAAAAAGATCTGAGAGAAGTGAGTGGAGAGAAAGCCAAGAGGTTCCAGGTGATAGAAAACTTGGTGGGAATTTGAAAACAGTCAGCCATGAATTGTTTAATGCATGAAGGCAATGGGAGGGACAGAAGCAGTTCCAGAACTGTGTATCATTTTACACATCTGTCCTCAGACTTTCATCCTTGGGTGTGGTTGATTAAATCTCTTAGGGTTTGATTCTGTGTGGATGGTATTCATGAATAATAGTGGACCTGTAAATAGCTGCTGTCAGGCCGGGCACGGTGGCTCAAGCCTGTAATCCCAGCACTTTGGGAGGCCGAGACGGGCAGATCACGAGGTCAGGAGATCGAGACCATCCTGGCTAACACGGTGAAAACCCGTCTCTACTAAAAAATACAAAAAACTAGCCGGGCGAGGTGGCGGGCGCCTGTAGTCCCAGCTACTCGGGAGGCTGAGGCAGGAGAATGGCGTAAACCCGGGAGGCGGAGCTTGCAGTGAGCTGAGATCCGGCCACAGCACTCCAGCCTGGGTGACAGAGCGAGACTCAAAAAAAAAAAAAAAAAATAGCTGCTGTCAATGAGCAGATCAACCCAGAGACTGAGGCCAAAGCTGTGGCTCTTGAATGTTTACTGCCTGTTAGGATCCCCCAGGGAGGTTTTAAACTGTGCAGTGACCAGGCTGCATCACAGACCCATCAAACCAGAATCTAGCAGGCTGAGCCTCAGGCAGGTGCAGTGTGTAACACTGGGCTCAAGTATCTCATGTTCTTGCTGGATGTAAAGCTCCATAACATCTCTGTGGCTGTCACTGGTACCCCAGCCTCCTCTAACTGGGAGGTAGGGAGGTGGGGCTGGGATCTCTAGCCTGCTGCTGTGGAGCCCACGGCTCTCCTGCCTCCATTGGTCTTCCCAGCAGGGTCAGGAAGGCCACCCTCCAGGGTGGACAAAAGGGTTTTTGTCCTCATAGAGGGACCCTCCTGTCTCTCTCGAGGACAGGCCAGTCCTGGCTGAGATTAAGGGCATGTACAAATAAAACTAGCAGCCTGCAGCAACTGTAAACAGAGAAGCAGCCACCCTCCTTGACTGACCAATGGGGGCCTTTTGGTAAGGTCGGAGTTTGTTTGTTATTAAAGACCTAATTAGAAACATGAGAGGGAGCTGAATGGCTCTGTGCTTGGCTAATTAGTGACATGTATGCGCCTGCTTTGAACTTCAAGGACACAGAACTATTAGTGCTTACATCAAAAATGGATTAGACTCCTGTGCCTTTATAATCATTAAAGAGGAGCTACTCAAGTGGAAAGTCTTTTGTGTGGGTCCTCAAGGGGCTGCCCCTGGGATACCTTCCCCACCCCACCCTGCCCCCTGCCTGCTAGAGCCCCAGCAGTGAGTTTTCTATTAGATATGATTGGGCAATAAATACCGTTCAGCCCTAGGGCATGCGAGCTCCCCAAAGGCCTTGGCTCTCAGCGGAATGGAGTGGTCTTTTAGGATTGAGATCAGCTCTCTGGGTGGCCCCCTGGGTCCAGGCACTTTCCTGGGGTTGGGGAGGGGAGTTCTAGCGAGGGCCCAGGGTTGACCAGGGCTTACTTTCCCTCTGGCAGTGCCCTCTCTGCTTTCAGCCTGACCCCACCAGTACTGCAAGTCTGCTTGTTCTTTGGTCTGTGGCATAGTCCTCAGGAGAGAGGCAGTCCTGTATCTCTTGGGGCAGTCGGATCCTGACCTCAGGGAACCCCCACCCTGATGGAAGACATGTTTCCACGGCCAGGGAGCTCCCAATTTGGAAAGGGCAACAGGGTCCATCCCTCAGGAGCTTCTACTCCAAGGTTGGAGAATCTGTTCTGTGTCCTTGAATTTGCAATTTCTCTGGGGCAAAGAAAGATCCAAGTAAACAGAGGAAACCTTGTCAAAGTATGATTCCAGGAGGGACACCTGAGCAGCGTAATTCAAAAAGCATGTGCCTTCAAGTTAGAGCCAGATTTAGTCCTGTCTGAGACACTGTGTGGCATTGGACACATTTCCTAGCTGCTCAAACCCTTGGTCTCCTTATCTGTAATGGGGGTTACAGAGCTGCTCTTACAAGATGTTCAGAGCATGAAAAAAGATGGTGTGAAACACCTACCAACATGCCTAGCAACACGGTAGGGCTCATAAGTATGCGTTCCCTTTCCAGCCTCACACCTGCAGAAGCCACAGCTTCTAGAACTTTGTGCTTCTTGCCTCATTGGTTTTCACCTCCAGGCCCTGTTTTGTCCCTGCTAGTATCAGGCCTAACGGGGCAGAGTGACATCTAATTCCTACACAGCTTCTCATCATGATTGAGAAGAACACGTTAGTCTGCCTCATAAGTCTGTGGTCCTAGCCTTGGATTTCATAGTGTTTTCTTTTAGCAGTGGTCTGTCGTGCAGAAACTGGGCCTGCAGTGAGTGGAATCACTTATAAGACACAAGGAAGGATCTGAGCCTCCTGGCCAGGGGCAGGCAGGAAGGTGGTTTTCAGGTTGGAAATTGGTGCCTGAGCACACCACAGAACAGCAACATGAGAGGTTGGCTGGAGACATGTGGGGAAAAGCCAAACTGGCTTCTTTTTTGATAAAAGAGATGAATGTGCTTCAAGGACAGAGGCAGTCATTGGATCAAAGCAAAGCAATGCAAGGGACATTTTCAGGACTGAACTAGTAAAAACTTGGAGCCACCAAACTGTAAGAGAGAATAGGGAGTTGTCTCCGGGCAGCAAACTCCCTGTTTATTTCCTTTGGAGTCTCAGACCTGGGGGGGCTGGATGAGGAAGCAAAGGCTCTGGTATCACCCAACAGGGGCCACCTCTCTGCCTTTTCTCTGCTGAGTGGTGATGGTGGCATCTCGCCTCCCCACAGCTGCATGCCCAGCTGCTGGGTGGCTCAATGCAGCATGGCATGGGTGCTGCAGGTTCCGAGGAGCCTCCTTGTCTGTTAGTCCTTGCAAATTCTAACCTATGTGGGCCTGGAGTCTGAAGCCAATTAATTTAATTTAAGGAAGAGGCAGCAGGATGTTAGTGTTAAGACACCTCCTGCTTCAGCCAACCCATAACATGTGTCTCTTGGGTTGGTTTTCCCTCCTCTTCTGAAGCGCTTTAGAGGCTCAGGGTGAGCTGTTGTTGAAGCATCCGTTCACGGTGGAGAGGGATCAAGAACACCATCCTGTGTTTGAGGCTTGAAGCCTGGTCTGGTGAAGCCTGGCGGATAGTTCACACAAGCAGGACAAGCCCTGTGCCAATGCCAGGCAGGAGTGACATCTGGTCACCGCACAGGGCCCCAGTGACTGCCTCATGGCCTTTCCCTTCCCGGGGCCCTCTGTGCTTGCCTCCTGGAAACCTGCAAGCAAACTCAGTCCCTCAGGGCCCTTAGGGGTTGAGAGAAATGGGAACTGACCTCAACTCCAGAAAGTTCTTTCCTTGGCCTCATGACAAAAGCCTGGTTTCTCTGGCCAGAAGGCCACAGCCCATTCAAGGCTGCTCCATCCCCAGAATTTGCACCACGAGCAGACAGCAGTCAACCACTAACAACCATCCTCCCTCACCCATCTTCCCAACCCACCAGCCTAGAACCCACCCGGCCTGGCCCTTTTGGAGCTTGAGATACACTTACAGAATCAAATCAGGGCTGATAATAAAAACGTATCAGGAGGGCCGGGCAAGGTGACTTATGCCTGTAATCCCAGCACTTTGGGAGGCTGAGGCAGGTGGATCACCTGAGGTCAGGAGTTCGAGACCAGCCTGGCCAACATGGTGAAATGCTGTCTGTACAAAAAATACAAAAATTAGCCAGGTTTGGTGGCGCACACCTGTAATCCCAGTTACTCAGAAGGCTGAGGCAGGAAAACCACTTGAACCTAGGAGGCAGAGGTTGCAGTGAGTCAAGATTGCACCACGGCACTGTTGAGATTATATCTCAACAGAAAATGCATGGTCCTATCCAGAAAGCCTTTCTCAGATGGGTTGGTTCTGGGTGTTTGGAACTTTCTCCCTACACTGATCTGAATGGTAGTGTGCTTCCCCAGCTTTACCGCTTACATGTTATAGGAGAGTTTTAGAACTGGCTAATAACGATATCTCCTGATGGGTTTTGGGGGAGTGTGACTTGACCAGAAGCCAAGATCTTTCAACAAAATAATTCACAAGTGTTCAGTGCTCATGTCCATCAGTTCGCTACTTGAGACAGGCCAACATTAACCAGTAGACATTATCAGCACCAACCTCAGTGGTCTGAATCCGGTTAAGTTTTGAGAACGAGCAGAAACTACAACTTATCATAAGACTGGCGCCATTGTCACTGACATTTGGAATGTCTGTGTGATGCTGGCTGCCCTGTCAGCCCAGTGCGTGCCCAGACACTCACCATGTGTCCCGTGCAGCATGTAAGAGGAGCCAGGCGACTCCAGATACATCAGGACTAGCATGATGTTGACACCAGGCTGAGTTTGTACCTCTCAGTCATGTATCTGTTTGTATATGCAGACAGTGAAAAAGAAATCCCATCACATTGCTCTCTTAATCCTTCCCCAGTTTTAAAGTATCTTCCCCCTTCCCTTCTGAAATAGCCTGAATTTCAGCAGAGATTTAAAAACTGTATTGTGTATAAAATTGGTTGTCCCTGCATCTGGGTCCCTGAACTGATTTGATTTTAATTTAGCATGTCATACAATTTTCCCAGGTTGGACATCGTTGCTGATCTTCTCTACCAGTCTCTCCTACCTTCAGGCTAAGCTCTAGAAGGAAAGCTTGAGCCAAGGATTGCTGGGACATAGCTGGCCGGGCAGACTCCTGGAGTGTAATCCTACCTTGCTCTGCTCGAGACATGCCAATTCATAACCGAGTATTCTCTTTCCATTATCAGAAATAGATTTTGTCTTTTCATGCTTACCTTTCACATTTGACCATCTGCAATTATTTACAGTGGGCACTGTTTTCAGAGGGCACAGGAAGGAAACTGCAGAATGGGATCCCCAATTCTGTTCCCCAGAAAGGCCTCTGGCTGCCCAGTTGCCGAAATTCAGAGCCCTCCAATAAAGAGTAGCTGGCTGTTCAGAGGGACTCATGCAGGCCCTCACTGTTGACAGCCAACTGGCATTGTGGAGCCAGTGTCCACTGAGGAATGGCAGAAGGTTACTATTGCTCTTTGGAGAATATGCTCTCTGATCGGGAACATAGGGCTCCCTGAGAATCCCGAGAGTTCCCCACCTGCCTGGAGGAATTTCTTGCTAATAAGGGAGATAGAGTCCTATGACTGTGGAGTTTTAAATCAAGGCAGATACAAGCATGATATAGACAAGTGAAGGTAGAGATGAGTGTTGGAGAGTGTGATAACTTTATTTAGTTTTTTTAAATTTCTCTAAAACAAAAACCCCTAAAAATTCAGTGTGATGAATTAACACAGCCTCTGCCCTCATGGACTATTACACAGGCTTATGACCTCTCCTGTTCTCAGTCCTCCATCCTGTCAGGACTAGGGGGTTGGGAATGGAGGCCGTGACACCAGTCAGCCCAAATCCCTTCTGAATTGGACTTGGCAAGGATGGGCCCTCCATTGCATTTGTCTTACCCGAGCCACATGCACGAGCTGGGCAGGGAAGAGTCTTTCTCCCGGAAATGTGCCAGGGGCCACTGCGGTCTTCTGCCTGAAATGAAACCTGGCAGCATTAGATAATTCACAATGCAGATGACTGAAATTGTCTTGAGGGCTGGGCCTGGCTTTTGCAGAAATGTGAGACCCACCAAACTACGAGCTGGGTCTAGGGCTGGAACTTGGTGGGCCCCTGGCTTGTCCCAAATATGTGAACTGAGCTCATCTGGAAAATATTTTGTAAACAGTTCCTTTCTCTGGATCAGTAATAATCCAATTTTCAGGCCTTAGAGCCAGAGGTGCCCTCTGAGGGTTGCCCCCCTCATTGTCCTGGCTCTAGCTTTTTGCCTCAGGTCCAGTGACATCACTTAGGGACAACACAAAAATTATTGGACTAGACTTCCATACCTTTTCTAGACCTACAGTGAGGCTGTTCTGACTCCTGCCACTTCCCTACCTTCCATGCCTAATTCCACTCTCAGCCCAGTCCCTTGTCACCACAGTTGGTCAGAGTCACATGCTGGCCAGACAGCAGGCGTCTCTCCCATCTCGCTTTAGAACCCTAAGGGAAAGATGCCCAGTAGCTTTGGGTCCAACCCTTGCAGGTGAGAGTCTTAAGCCTGCAGCATCCGTCTCTGTTAAGATCTCCAGGATGATTCTCGGACTTTCCCAGGTCAGCCATCAGAGTATTTTGTTGATGGGCAGGAAGTTTCTCCTTTTATCCCATGTGAAATGCCACCAACTTTCATTCAAGTGCCTCTCCTCTTGCCATCCTTGGTGAGATTCGGTGTCCTTGCTTTTCTGACCCCCATTCCCAGGAGTTCTTTCTTCAGGCCCAAGATGATTAAATGCACCAAATGGATAAATTGGGATTTTTGTAAGTCACCTCCTGATTCATATGGATAGTGAATTGCATTTTCCTATATCAGATTTTCCTAAATCCACATGTGGTACCTGCCTTATTGGGTTCTGCATACATAACTATTTCAGAAATAGGGTGTATTTGTTTTAAACTTGACAAGTTACAGAACACTTTCTCTTTTTCATTCCTGAAGCAGCCCCGTGAGTCAGATTGAACAAGGAAAGCGTCACTCACTTGCTACAGATGAGGACTTGGGCTTGTGAGTGGCTTCTTAGCCCAAGGCACCTGACTGTAAGAACAGAGCTGGGGTCACAGTCAGGTTTTCTGCCTCCGAGTCCAGTGCTCCCTTTCTCTGCATCATTGCTGCCGCTCTGTGGGTGCCACCTTGACTGGGAAAGCCCAGAGGATATTGGGCAGTGAGGATGAAGGGCAAAGAGAAACCTGCCTGGGATTAAAATGCTGCCATGGATGCTGCTAATGAAATGAACCTGATCACCACAATGAGCCCCCAAACTGCCATCCTAGAGCAGGGCTTATCCCAAGCCACTTAACGCTCATAGCTCCTGCTGCAAAAATGCCAAGACGTATGCGAGACATTGTCCTCTTCTGGGACAGGAGTCATAATATCCAATTTATAAATCTCAGCACTGTTTATTTATTCAACAAAGTGTACTCCCTGCCCCCCCACACACACACACGCACACCCTAGCTGAGCAGTAGACAAGTGCCCTTGCCCACTAAGAGCCATGTCCCATCTTCTCTTCCCGAGCTGATCCTGGTATATGGGACCGATTCTGGTCCCCCAAAATAAGTCTCCGTGCCTGGGGAAAAGGCACCCTTCACTTAGAAAGATCACTGAGAATTGACTGGAGAATGACTTCCAAAGAAAACACCCTCCGGTCAGAGATTTGGCTTCATGACTTCCCCCCCACCCCCTGCAACCCCACTCTCTACCTCTCCTCTTAGAGGGAGACAGTGTTCTCAGATGACCCCCTTTCCTATGTAGCCAGCCAGTGTTCAGTATGTGGAGTTACGCTGACTTCGCGAAAGAAGAAAATTGCTTTGTCCCTAATGCCTTCCCACTGTCAGACAGCAGGAACAGCTACTGACAAGTTTATGTGCCAAGTGGCAGTCCCCATTCTCTCCTAAGCAGCCAGAGCCGTTGCTTTTTATGAGTCTTCTCAAAGATGCATGAGTTTCCAGATGGCTTGTTCGGGGACTTTAACATGCTTTCTGGAGCCTGGGTCTTCTGCTCGCAGAGACAGACAGACAGAAGTGTTGACTGTGGAAAATAGAGGCTCCTCTCTTCCATGCGCCCGGCCCAAGGGTGCAGATTCCACTGCCCAGAAGCCTAGCTGGAGATAGGGGACCAGCCCAGAGCTGGGTGCTTATTGCCTGCCAGCTGCGCCCTCTAGTGGGGACCCAGCAGCCCTGTCTTTCACCCCCTGACTGGGGGACATCTGCAAGGTGACTTTGAGCTGAGGCTCCAGCATTGTGATGAGCAAGTGCATAATAAAACAGGACTTGGGATTTGAAAGCTGCATTCTAATACAGTGTCTTCTCCACGGTGATTTTAGTGTCGTTTGATGGAGGATGACTGAGCAAGGAGGGGTGATATAGACCAAGATGAGCTGCTTATTGTGAAATTCCCTTCAGGCCGACTCAGAAGCCACAGGCCTCCCCGCACACAGAAATGGGAGAGGTTGCCTAGGATGGGCATAGTACCAACAGCCCTTCTGTCTTCTAAGCCTGCAGAAGGGGGCATTTCTGGACATCACCCTTCTGTGGGCATGCTACATCCTGTCTCCGAGACTGCTTCTGCTGGCTAGGTTAGTCTCTAGCTGGCGCTTCTGTGGGAAGAAATGGAAACCTAAACCTGCTTCTCCCCACCCACTAGTTAGGTGAGCCTGCCCAACACCTTCCTGGGTTCACATCCGGCCAGACAAGAAAGAAGCCAAAAAAACTTTCTTTCCATCAACCACTGCGCCTCCTCATGCCCGCCCCATCCTATTAGCCTAAAATGGAACAGGCTAATTAGTTCATTTGTATGGGGAGGGATTTCAGCTGCCTGGACAAAACCAGGAGTCCACTGTCCAAGCTTCTTCTGTTTTCCTGAGCTCAGAAGAAAAAAATGTGTTAGACTAAGATAATACCGCCTTTTGAATATCTCGGCTTGATATTTGCCTCCATGAGTGAGAGGGCCAAGTGTTATCTGCAAGTTGAATCTTCTGTATTCAAAAATCTCTGATCCTTTTGTCTGCCAGCACATTCCCAGATCAGCCGTTCACTTGCTCTCAGCCTCTGTAATTTATTTTTTTCTTTTTCTCTTTAACCTGCTCTTTCCATTGGCCAGTTTATTCATTTCTCAGCTACAGCTTCAAAGGGGCTCACCTTCGGGCTTCCCAACCCAAGGGCATCCGGAGGCTGCAGTTCTGTTTTCTCTGCTGAGTCGGGAGCCAGGCCCAGCTTGATTTGGTCTCTCGTGTATCTTTGTGTCTCTGTCTCAGTCTCCTACCAGTGTGCCTTGGCTGCTTCATCAGTCTCTTCCCATCCCTGTGACAAGTGGGTGAAAATCAATCCACTTCTGGCTCTTCCAGGCCCACCAGAACGGAGGGCCTCAAACCACAGGTCCCTGGGCAAGGGAGGGGCCAAAGCCAGGAGTGACCCCACCTGCATGGATGTTCTTTGCCGCTGCCATTGAAGGCAACTGGTCACAGGGAAGAAGGGGAGAGGCCAAGGGAGGCAGAAGGGAGAAGTGATTGTTGCAAGGAGCAGCCCTTTGGAGCCGAAGATCTGAAAGTGTGACTCTTAGAATGTCTGGTTCTTTAATACGGGTTAGCCGTGGACCAAAGGTAGCCAGCCCAGACTCACCTTGAGGCTTAAAAATCAATAAGAACTTCCTTTTACAATTAAAAAAAATATTGTTTTCCATTTTGGAAAAGAAAATAAAGTTTAAACTACTAAGGGGAAATAAAGGTGAACAAAATTAACCTAGTTAACTGGTTGACAGGCTGCGGCCCTCATTAGGGTCAGAATGATGAGATTGGTCGGGGACCGAGGCAGTGTCACCTTCCGCTGCCCCCCGATCTGCAACCCCACCACTCTCTGGATCTGTGCGTGTCAAGTCCCCTCTCTCTATAGCAAAGGTGCATCCTGAGCTTGCTGTTCTCAGTCTGGAGTTGACATTGCAGGATAACCAAGAGAAAGCAGGCATTTTGGTCAGCTGTGGTTTAGCTATGAATTGGTTTAGTCGGTATGTTCTGCATTCATACTTCTTTGTCTTTTTTTTTTTAAACAAAAGGAAAAAAAAGTTTAAATCCCCCCTTTCCTTCTCCTGCAGGAGGTGAGTGTGTGGGTGTCCTGTAGAACCATTGGCTTCCACCCCAGCTCTGGCCCCAGCCTCCAGGTTTACCATTCCCCCCCATCCCTCCCTCCATCCCCTTCTCTCCACCCCAAAAGGAAACTCTCTGCCGCCATCATTACTGTTATGTCAAGATGCCCAAACTCTCCATGACATATCCCATCCTCCGACCACGTTCAGTATTGATGACTTTCATTCAGGGTTATGAGTGGGAAGGGTGGGAAGGGAGGGAGTAGCCAGTGGGGAGGGGGGAGTGGTGGGAGTGGGATGGAGAATGGAGATCTTTTTTGTCTTTTTTTTAAAAAACAAAACAAAACAAATTTGTCATTTAATGGATCCAAAAACAAAAAAGAAAAAGTGAAACACACATACAAGAAAAGATCAAAAATCCCCTCCGCAAAGATTTTTTTTTTCCTGGACACAAATTGCTTTGTTTCCTGTCACGTTTTAATATCAATATTAACACAATGTGTAGTCTAAAACTAGTTCCTTTGTAGTTTGCATGGGATGTGAATGCTGTCTCAACGTGCCCAGATCTAGAAGACTGCATGAGCATCAATTCAGATGTGAAAAAAAAAAACTCTTTCTCTCTCTCTCTCTCTTCCATATATATCTCTATTTCTATTGTGATAATTTGGTGGGCAGTGAAGCACCTCCGGTTGGTTGCCGTAGTGTGTTGAATGATTGTTTTCTTATTCTCTATATTTTTGGAGCTCCAAGCTTCTTAGTAGTAGCCTGGGCTGAGTATTCTTGAGTCCCTGCTGATGTTTTCGCATGGCCTTGGTTGAGTGTTAGAAGTTGGGCCTCAGCTGTTTTTCTCAAGTGTTTGGCTTGTAATGACCGGTGCATGCCTGGCTTCTGGCCTCATACCCAGCTCTATTCTCTGCACACCAGTCCTGAATAGCTACAGTGCTCAACCGAATTTTGGCGCGCCCGCTTCCCCGGCAGGCTCCAACCCGGCGCGGCCCGGAGGCTTCCCGGGGGCCAACAGCCCAGGACCTGTCGCCGATCTCTACGGCCCTGCCAGCCAGGACTCCGGAGTGGGGAATTACATAAGTGCGGCCAGCCCACAGCCGGGCTCGGGCTTCGGCCACGGAATAGCTGTAAGTACCTGCCTTCCCTTGCCCTCCTGCCTCCTCCTTCCTGACCAGCTCCTTGTAGCCTGTGGGTGTGCCAGGAAAGCCCAAAATTGGGGGCAGAGGAGAGGACAGAGGGTCCCCATCAACATCACACCAGCTCCTGAGGGCTAAAGCCTCCGTCGTCTTAGACATGTCCTGAGTGCCTCTCATGTGGCTGTGTGATGGAGCGGAAGGTGCGTGGGCAGGTCCGGTTCAGATCTCACCACTCCATCACCTTCACACAGGGCATCCTTGAGCCACTTCGATAACCCGTCTGAATCTCATTTCCCTGACTGCAAAACCAGAATCTCTGTGCTTTCCTCAAAAGATTGTGGGAGGATTATTCGAAATAATGTCACGCACTGGCACGTAATAGGGCCTCAGTAGTGGCCACCTTCCTTGATCCCCGCTTTCTGGACACTGTCATGTGGGCTGGGACCTGAAAGCTGGGAAATGTGCCAGCTCCCTACCAGAGTAGGAGCCTTAGTCAACAGAGCCCCTGATCTAAGGTCCAGTGGCAGTGCTGGAGCCTGAGAGGTGGTGTGGGGGTCCAAGCCCTCTCCCAGGCAGTTTCCTTTTGCTAATGTTTCTTACAGTTTCCAGGTTCCAAGTAAGTTCCCATTTGCGTTGTTTAGCTGCAGCCCCCACCCCTTGAAGGCCAGATGCATTTGATATTTGTAATGCTCTGTGGTTCTATAATCTGACTAATCCAGGCAATGGAAATTTGCTTAACAGATTTGCATGCTGTTTTCAGATTGTATTGTTCTTCTCCCTCCCGGTGTGTGTGAGCATGAATGTGCCTGAGCCCACTTGCTCGCTGTCCCTTCCATTTTGGAAACAGAAAATTGGCCAACCTTTGCCCTAGCCAGCCTCAGCATTTTGGAGGCAGCTTGGTTTTGAGCTAAGATGGGTGCGTCTGCAGTCCCAGGCCACGTTCCTGTCAGACTCTGCTTCTGAGCGACAGCTGGCAAGCCCTGCCTTGGGGGCTACGCTGCGGAGAACAAAACACGTGCAGACAGTCTAGGGCACCAAGGTGGCCTCATTCATGCCCCCTGGCATTGGGAGCTCCTCCCTCATACACACACAGACGCACACACGCACGCACACACACACGTGCACATATGCATGCACGCACACACGGATGCACACACGCACACGCACACATGCACACACGTGCACACACACCTGCCAGCCCTACTTGTGCAGGGTGGGCCCTTGTTCAGTTCTGCTCCCAAGCCAGTATCACTTAAGTCAGTAGTTTAATGAATCTAATCCCCTCGGTATCGCTTAAGTCAGTAGTTTAATGAATCTAATCCCCTCGGATCAACTGTGGTACCAAATCCAGAATAATATTATTTACCTGAGAGCTGCTCAATTTAGGGGACCGTCTATCACTACTTAGAACACAACTCATTTCCATATTCAGCATCCAGAAACACAGACCCAATTTGTTCTTGAAAACCGGGGTGTTTTGACCTGTGGGCTGTGATGTTTTTCTGAAATAACCAGAAAGCATCCCAGTCTGTCTGCACCGGGATTTCTTCTCCCCAGCTAGAGCTGCTGGGACTGTGGACAGAGACTTATCTTTGCACTCTGGGGTTCAGGGCAGCCGTGCCCATCACTAGGGGCACAAACCCCCGTTTCCCACCACCCACCCACACCTCTGAATCTGGCTTTTGGTTTTTCCCTGGGTAAGCAGATAGGCTTGGTAGGGGCGGAGGGAGTGGGGACTAGGGGTTTGGAGCTAAGGAGGATGTCATCCTGGCCCCTCATGGCACGGTGTCTCAGAATTACATATTCATGCTGGCAACCACAGAACTAGTCCTAGAGACAATTTCCTTTCCCAGAATGTGACAATCTGTTCCCATGTATAGCACACTGATGACCTTAACAATTGTGCAATTTTAGGGACCTTTGATTGCAACGGCCTTTACAAATGGATACCATTGAGCAGGTGCTTTCGTTGCCATCTCACTCTGAGGTATTACCGTCTCTGCCATGTGTCTCTGCCCTGCTGGTGTGTCCGTACATGTATGTCCACAGGTCATACATGTACGTGCGTGCCCCTGTCTCATCACATCCACGTCTCTCTCTCCTCTTTCTGGATCCCTTTTCAGGAGGGTGGGGGCAAAAACAAATCCAGTCTTTTAATCTGTCATCCCTTCCTCCAGCTTTTAATCATGACCCCCACCTTTTTGACTCTCTCTCTCTCTTTTTCTTAATTTGGTTCTTTGGATTCTTTTTCTGTATCTTCCCCACCCTTCATCTTTCTCTGTCTTGAAATACAATCAAGAGTGTGGGAAACTGGAAGGAGATCTCGTGCTGCGCCCGTCCCAGGGGGATAGAGGCAGGGAAGCATTGGGCTTCTGCTAGGCCTGGAAGCAGGGATGGGGGCCAGGGCCACCCACTCCTGGAGGTCCTTTGAGCTGGCCCTGTGAGTTGCTGGGCCCCTTCGGCTCCCCAGGCCTTGCTGGGGCTCAGCCAATGGGGTTCATGCAGTCAAACAGTCAGACTCCATCTTTTAGTGAAAAGAAAACATTTTTGCCAGTAACTACTGAGTAATTATCCAGATTACTGCACGAAAAGCAAATTAAATTAACGACATCACCTGTGTAACGTGGATTTGGATCCCTGCCAGTTTCCTAACCTTTTAAACTGAGCTCAAGTTAATTAAACATTTTTTCAATCACTTTGATGGGGATATGGAGGGGATGGAAGAGAGAAGAGGGAGGTTGGGGCAGTGAGGAAGCCCCCTGCCACACACTCCTTTGGAAATGAGTATCTGTCCTTCTTGGCAAGAACACCAGCAAGGGAGAGGGGTTGTCCTTGTGAAAGCACTAGACGTGTACTGTGTTAGCACATTAAGTTTGTGAGGTTGGAACATGGATCTGTCTCTGGAAAAGAGAGGGTGACAGCTGAGGCCAAGGAATGTATTCCACTAGGAAAATCCCACAGGGGCACCAGAGCCTTTCACTCTTGGAGTTGGGATGTAGGAGAAACAAGGCTGGAGATGAACTGGCCACTTTGGGCTCGCACTTCATTGGATGCCTCTCTCCTAGAGAGGGATTGCTCCTGGCTCCTGAGTCGGACCAGGTGGAGAACTGGGTTGAGTTGAGCTCCATAAATCTCTTGGATTTCTCTAATGTTGCTGCTAAGGGATCACCTCAACTAACGCAACTGCCTCTGTTAACCAAATAAACCATGTGTGTGAATTCCCCCACCCCTCGCCTCCACTTCCCCTTGACCACTGACCCAGCCATTGCTGGCCAGAGCCAGAGGCCACTAACAGTTTGAAGGAAAGCTACTCGCTACTAATTAAGCTGGGTTTGGGGGCCTAGAGGAAGTAAGGTTTCTCTGAGAGCAGGGACAACTGATATCACCAAGAACTCTGGAGACTGAAGATGGCTCCAGCCCTTTGTGAAGTCAGATGAAGAGGGGGTTAAACAACTACCAGGCACAGCAGACCCTTGAAAGGCCAGGCACTGGGGCTGCCTGTGCTCCCTCCTTACCTCCCCTGGAAGAGAAGGAGTGGTGTAGGGCTTCCTGCCCACAGCTGCATGTACCCCCAAGGCCACTAAAGCCTTTCCACAGGGGTGGGGCGGGATAGAATGGGATGGGGGAGTTTGCTACCAGCCCATCCTCCCTCGTCTAAGTCTAGGACTCAATTTCCAGAGAAGGACGAAGTAGCCAGGAGTGTGATAGCAACTCACCCCCTTCCAGAATGGATTAGGTGAACTCATAGAGCCACGTGGCTGCACCGCAGCAGTTAGGAAGGACTGGTCAAACACACGCATTGTCCCCAACAGAGGTGACTCTCTGACATTTAGTGCCATCCACAAAAGAGGAGCCCAGGCCCCGCTCCCCGCCCCCCCACCCCCCACCCACAGTCAATTCAGGGAGACTCAATTAACACATCTGTGAATCCTGGGCCTGTTTTTGTTTCCTGTAACCAAAGCTGGTTATTTGTTGTATATTTTTAGTGTCATGACCTTTAGTTTTTGGTATGTGGTATGATCTTTTAGTGTTAAGTTTGCATTTAAAAGTTATTGATGGGTATCTAATAAGGGCAAAAGTTTGCAGGGGTTTTGTTTGTTTGTTTGTTTGTTTTTAACATTTAGCTTTGAAAACAGAAGTTTAAACAGAAAAAAGGTATCTCTGGTCAATGGGCAGTTGGCCCATCTGGCTGCAACCCCTGTGACCGCATTTCCCACCATTACCTCAAGAACCCTATGGTACTGTATCAAATCAGCAAGAAGAGTTGTAACCTTGTCCTCTCCCCAGTATCAGGCATGGTTTAGGTGTCAGATTTCCAAAGCTGTGATCTCAGTAGGCTTCTAGCCAGGTGATTTTCATACATATTCAGTAGTCCAATGAAGTCCATCTTTGAAACTCTAGTTAAAACAGCAGAGGAAATCTCATACTTGTCTGACACTTCTTTCTCCTCCCCTCTCCCCTCCATTTTTATGTTTTCTTCTGGACATCCTGGCCTTCCCCGCCCTGCAGAGCATACCTGGATGTCCAGGCAAGACTGGGCGAAGTTTCTGAGTGGCCCTTTGTTTAGGTGATGTCCTCAGACCTGGACCCCCACCAGCCTCACTCCCCATCCCAACCAGAGATGGCTCACTTCGGATCGAGGGTTGACTACATCTCATCATCTCACAAATCTGCTGTAATATAAGACAACAGCTTTTAAATGTGTATATAACCCATGATTTCGGTTTGTTTTGTTTTGTTTTTCTTGATGGTTTCCCTCTCCCTTCCTCTCTTCCCATTCTCCTTTTAAATCTCTTTGAATCACATTTGGTAGTGATTTTGACTTAGTCCAGTAGTCACATAGCTTTAATACCTAGTTCAAAGCTTAACCATAGTATAATTGTTATATTAAGGAGTTATTTTTTCTTAAAATTTTTTTTTGCTTGTTTTGGTTCTGTTCTCACTTTTAAAGGATGCTGAGATGGTAATATTACTCTCCCTATTTTGGTACCAATTCTGAGACTGTATGAATTTTCAGGTGGAACTTGAGCACACACTGAAGCAAAGTTGTGAAGTGCGGGGCAGGAGGTGGGCATGAGCTTTCTATTTTGCGTTGTAGAAGAAGTGAGATGTAGTAAGCTAATTAACAGACTCTCTAGCAGTTCTTTTTGTGATGTCTCTTTGTTAATCTGAGTCTATCTATTTTCGGCAATAAGGTAAGGACGACAGTGTTTTGGGTGTCCTCCTTTTCTATAAGTGCTTTTTTTCTGTTGAAAGAGGTGATATTATAAGGTTTTTTGAAATTGTGAATTCTAAAAAAGAAATGTTGTAAATACAATTCCATTAACTACATAGAAACTATTAAGAAAGAGAGAATCAAAAATATTTTTGTGAGGGAGTCGGTCCCAGGCAGTTTGATGCTCTGTGGAAGGAGGCGGGAAGGGAACGTTGGCCAAGTCAGTTACTGAGATGAAGATCGCCCAGCTGCCAGGACCACCCCAGGACAAGTTAGAGCACTGTTTAGCTCCTCTGTCTGTGTGATAGACCTAAGAACTGTATTAGTGTTGTACCAGCCTATTAACCTCTTGTCTGTGCACAGCTTCAAATGTTACCGTCTAGTTAGGTTTTTATTTAAAATATGAAAAACTGCTTTTCCCAAGACGTTTTTTAAAAACAAAGCTACAATTTTAATATTTAACATATTTAAAGTTTCAAAGCACACCTGTTTGGCTTGGATGGGGGTGGGGTGGGGGGGATATTCTTTTTCAGTCTTAATTTTTAAATATTTGATCATTTTCTATTGTCCAATCATTTCAGCACCTCCAAAGGTTCCTAGGACACTTTGCCTCTCTTCTCCCCCTGCTCCCCACCCTACTCCCCGATCTGGGGGCCCATGGGCCAGGAGTGGATAAGCCTGCATTAATACAACCTTTCTCCATTCACTTTCTATTTACAAATTAGGAAAGCAACCTTTTGGTTTATATATTTTTTTTAATACCTCAGTGCTGCAAGTATCACCAGAGAGGCTATGGAAGAATTTTTTTTTTTAATTTATTGTAGATGTAAACAGAATTTTAAAAATAAAAAGTATAAACATCACTGCACTGTGACTGGTGGGAAAAACTGACAGTTTCCTCTTTGCACATGTTTAACATTTGGCTGTTATAATATATGGTCCTCGGTTGGGGAAAGATACTTATGATGAAGGATATTTTTTAATTTAACTTTTTTTTAAATATTGGTAATAGGTCGGCAACAGCAACTATAGAAGTACAACTCAATAGATGGCATTAAAACATATTGTAGTGTGGATATATATTTTTCTTTTTTAAAATGTGATATTGACGTTTTATTAATATTTTTTAAATTGTTACGTTTATAAATTTGGTACTTAAGGCACAGCCAGTATGAGACACTGAATGCGACATTTATTATAAAGAGCTGCTGCACTCCTATTTTTATAAATTTTACTAACAAAGTAGACTAATGTAGACATTCACAGACATGGTAGGGCAAAAGCATCTTCAAACTAAAGACTTCAAAATGCTAACTCAGAAAGAAAGAAAAAAGCCTTTTTCAATTCTAATGAAACAGCAACAACTTTTTTTTTTTAATTAAAACAAAAATCATGTTCTTTGTTTTTCTAATAAAATGTTAGGTTGTTTGGTGAGGGTTTTTTATTGCTTTTTTCCTTTCTTTGTTTCTTTTCTTTTCCCCCAAACAACCAGATTAAATGCTGAGCGCTTTTAAAATATCAAAACTTGTTCAAGTCATAAAACAACAAAACAGAAGTTTTATTTAAAAAAAAAGAAAAAGAAAAAAGAAAAAATAGTAAATTCCCAGAAATTCAGTGTTTAGACGAGGGAATTTAATTCCTATTTTGTCCATGTTGGTGATGTACTGTACTTCCCTTCCTTTTCTCTGCATCCCCCATCACCTCATACAAGACTCTTTGTTGATCATTGTATGTTAATAATGTATAAAATGGCTATCTTGTAAGCGTGCTGTCCTGGTACTAGTGTAGCGACTTTTTTTCTCCTCTTTCTTCTAGTACATATTGATAGGTATAACATAATTAAGATTTAAAAAAATTAGACATAGTTATTCAGATTTAGGACCAGTAAGGATAGAACTTTCTCTTATTTATGAAAAAAAAAAAAAGCTAATAATTTTGGGGCAGTTTTTTCCTTTAATTATTTTTTTCGATTTCAAGTTTAATTTTATTTTAGCTGATCTGATGTGGTTTCAACTAACCCAAGGTCTCACCATGTTAAAATGCCGGCGGACTCTACGGCGTTTTGTAGATCCCCCCCCCCCACTGTGAAGGGGTGCCATACTACCTTAAATGCTAATGCTAGATATGCAAAACTGGATTTTTTTAATTTATTTTTTAAAAGAGGGAGGCATGGTATATTAAAATGATTTTACTAAGAGAAAAATATTTTTTTAAGAATGCTCAGAAGAAATTGATAATCTGTGTGAATATGTTTTAGATGTTTATATACCTTTTGAAGAGACCCAGTAGCCCATAGCACAAATCTTGTGGAAATCCGATATGTTTTAATGTGGCTACCTAGGTTTAAGGTTCACGTTAGTCCCCCCATCCATCTAGAAGTCCATTTTGAAAGATTTTTGTAAATTCTTTTAGCACTGATGTTCAGCCTTGTCTTTGTTTCAGTTAAGCTCAATGGCGAACATGGGAACCACCTTTCGCCTTCCCTGGGGGAGAAACCCTCTTGGCTGATGGCTTTTCCCCGGAATTATCAAACAGCCACCGGGTGACTTTCTGGCTTCCAGATCCATCTGCCTGAGACCCCCAAACTCCTCTCCTCCCAAGCAGAGGCGAGTGAGTGGCATTAGCTCCCGGACCCATTCCCGGTTCTAACTGGGCATGGGGCTGACGGATATGACCAAGCCTTGGTCTGCTCTCTAGCAGGTTCCACAGACTTGGCTTGTGGCCTTCCTCATATCCATTGGGAAAACCAAACAGCCTCGCGCTCTATCCCAGTCGCCCATTAGCTTGATTCAAACAAAGCCCCAACAGGCCTTTGCGTTTTTATCCTTCATAACCTTCATCTTAATTTGAACTTGTAGCTTGGACTTTAAGGTAGCATGGCTCTATTGCTGTCAATTTACTGTTTCACTGCACAGCAATCACAGCCAGTGAATGTTACACACATCTTGCTAGACTAGTATAAAAATCATTGGGTAATTGTTGGTTCTAATGACCTGAAAGGTGTTCAGTTTTTGTTCTTGGTTTTGTTTTGTTTTTGATTTCTTGGGGGCGGGTTTTGCTTGTTGTTCTTTTTCATTTGGGGATTTTTGGGGAAAAAAATTTATTTTTGGTTCCAAATAGAAAAACAAAACCTATTTTGATCTTTAGTGCAAACGAGGGCTAGGGACTTAGCCTCCTCCACCACCTCCACACTGCTTCATTCTGCCATTCACTCACTGCAGCATATTCAAGAATAAAGCAATATCGTTTACTACATTTTTTATTGAAGGTCAGCCATGCTTTCTGTATTATATTGCATATGAAATTGTTTACAAAAGAAACACTAACTCATACTTCTCTTTATCGGTTGCAAGTGGCACGCAGGGACAGAGGGAGAGTCGGGGGCTGGTGGGGGAAGGGAGATTTTTTTTTTTTTTTTTCTTGAATGTGCTTCACAAGCCAGGCTATCTTCCAAGGGAGGCAGACAGTGGGTAGAGCAGAGGGACTGACTGCAGGCAAGCACATTGAAGAAAGACACTGGCGGGTTTCCCCACCCTCACCCCAAAGCAGAAAACTAGCAGATGTCAGCTCAGCCCTGTCCTGGGCACAGACACTACACAAGGAGACGCTGGAAGTTAAGCAATACTTTAATACTGTAATATGTTTGTTTTCTTTTTCTTTTTTTTTTTCCACCAAAAAAAAGCAAGTAAACTAAAACACAAAAACATATAAATAAAATCCACCCCTCTTGTCAGGGGCTGGGGGGGCAACCTTAATCCAAACACCTGGCTATCAAATAATCAGAATGTATTGTCTCAGACAGGATTTCAGTTCCGGGAGGCAGGGGCATGATGGGGGAGGGGGCTGGAGGCTGAGAGACAAAAGTTCCAGAGCCTCCCTCGAAGGTTCTCTACTACTGTATTCTGTACATAATGTACCATCCCGTGTGGAATCTGTGAGTGTCCTCTTAAGTAGCGTGGGCTAGCCAATCTGCCGTTCATGGTGTATTGTAAACTCCGAATTCCATATGTAATAGGATGCAAGTCTAAGCGTTTCATGTGGACATAAATGTATCTAAATAAAACTTTCCCTAGCACTGTGGCTGACCTCACCCTTACTTTTATACTTTAGTATGAAACTGATGAGAACTTTGGTAGTGAGTATTTTTTTTATATATATACATATATATGTATCTATCTATATATATATCTCAAGCATCTTTCAGGTCTTTGTGTGTGGCTTTCTTAAAGCCCTGTTGTAAAAAATTACTATGTGGATGGCAGTCTCTCACATCACAGATGTGGAAAGTATAATTTTATATTTGTATTTTCAAATAAATAAGTTTGTGAAAGGTTTCCATCCTCTACTGTGGTCCAGAAATCAATGTGTTTGTCTGACAAAAAAAAATAAAATAAAATAAACTGTTTTGAACAGAGTTGTTTGGTATTCTTTCACTTGCAGAGGAGGGCTGGGCTCTGGGAGACCTGTTGTTTTGCTTGAGCGGGAGAGGATCTCATCAAATCGCACCTGCCACCCTCACCCCTCAGCATGAATGTTGGCCACAGGCCTCCAGCAGGAAAGAAGCCCCTGCCTTGTCCCCGGGGAGCTTGTGGCACCGATTTTATGAAGTGGCAAGAGAGCACTAAGATGGAAGAGCAGATGGGAGAGTGGTGTAGATTAACAGCAGAAGGCACACAGAACCCATGGGTGGACAGGGAATAAACCCCAAAGGTCCTGCAGATCAGAGGACCCAGATGGTGGAAGGAGCTAAGGGGCTTTCCTGGGTGCTGCCCTCAGTTATCAATAGCGCGTGGGAGAAGGTGCCAAATCACATTCCACTACCCTTGAGTAGGGATCTGAACAGGTGTCAGACCTCTACCCTCAAGGAGTTTAAAGTTTTGCCTACTGGAAATCATCAGAATCACAAAACTAAAGATGTAGAGATAGATCATCTGCAATACTTTCCACCCCTCTCTCTACCAAACAAATGAGAGGATACAAAAGAATTGAGACCCAGTACATTGAGGGCAAGTCCCAAGACCTGGTGATGACAGTTACAGCATGCTCTGAATCAGTGGATTCCTCAGCTTTGAAGCCCTGGAGAGAAACACCAGACCAAGAGGTGTGCAAGGGATGAAGCGTGGATGAAGGACAATGCCTGCCAGTGTCTCTTAGCTGCTTCCTCAAGGCCCCCAGGAAAGCTATAGTCTCCAGGACATGGCCTTCTTGGGTCCCTCCTCCAACTTCCTGTCTCCTGCATATAACAAATTTATCGTTTTTGTAAAATGGGCTTTCCAGTGAAAACCAGAAAACCAGCTAGACAAGATTATTTTAAAAAGCTGAAGCACTAACAATTTTAAGGTATTCCTGCTACACTGGGGTCCTAGAGGAGAGAGTAGAAGATGCATTCCTTTATCTGGAGCTGGAGGCAGGAGCACTGGGTTCCAGGCCCACCTCCTGTGTGTCCACAGACAGCCCTCCACAGTGTCTCGTTACATTGTTTAAGGGCAGGAGAGAAGAGTATAATCCCTGCTGCCCCACAGAAATGAAAGACCAATGGGAGCTGACGTGAGAAATCCCTTTTAGGAATTCTGAGAGAAGTGAGCCAGACACATGAGGCCGTCTTGTGGCCATCTTCCTCACCCTGATTGCTCAGCTCAAAGAAGGGGGAGGCCCAAACCCAGCCCAAGAGCCTAAGGAGAGACAGAGCAGGGAACAGGAGCACCAACTGTATGCCAAGTGGATCATACATATGCCCTGGTTAGTCCCACATGTGCCACATGACTATCTACATTGTAACGGTCAGATAAGGTGGATAATTTGCTCATGGTTGTACAACTGCAGAGTGGCAGAATGAAACCCCATCTCCAATACATCCTGCTGCCCCTGGGTCCAAGCCTGGTGACAAATATCAGCATCAGTGTTGAGTGTGCCTGGGAGGGTGGGAGTGAGGCTTCTAACCTAAGTGCCTACCTGAGTCAACAAAATGCACCAAAAAAAGGCAGGACAATACCAAGCTAGAGAACAACAAACTTTCCTGTTTTAATGTTTCATGGAGGAAAAATTAAAAAAAGAAAAAAGAAAACAAATCAGCAAAAACTAGAAGGAAAAAGAAGAAACAACAATGTAAAATAAATAATACACAAAGTAGGATAGAAGGAATGAGATCAATTGAATCTACCATTATCTAAATATGAATGGGTTGAATTTTCTATCATTACAAAACAGATGTGTTTAGAAAAAACAAAACCAAGTTATGTGCTAGGTATAGAAACACACTTAAAGTGATGAAAATGGCTAACAATAAAGGGGTGACAAAGAGAAAATAGGCAAATACAAAAAACAAGGGCAAGAATTGAAATGTCAGTATCAGAGTGGAATTTAAGGTTAAAAACACTCCACAGCATATTATGTAATGACAAAAGACACAATCTATTAAGAAGATATAATGGCAGTAAACTCTATGTCCCAATTATCAGAGGAACTAAATACTTCAAAAGCCACTAGAAATGCAGGGAACTTGATAAAAAGTAAAAATACAATTAGAGAAATTAATATACCTCTCTTAGAACTAGATATAATCAATAGACAAAAAATAAAGACGTAGAAGAATTGAATAATGCAATTAGTAAACCTGATGTGATGGCTCTATATAACCTGATCTGATGGCTCTTTGAATAGAGGTTGCACATTTTTTTTGGTTAATATTCATGAAACATAAAAGTCAAATAAATTTTGGCCAGCAGCACCCCCACCCAAAAAAAAATTTAGAAACGAATAATTAACATGTGACTATAAATACTATAACTGTGTAAAAATTAAGAAACATTCTGTTGGATCAGAGAGAAAAGTTAAAGAAGATTACAAACTGCCAAAAAGCAACAGAAAACACACATTATACCCAAACTTGATAGCATATAGCCAAAGCTGTACTCAGAAGAAAAATGTAAGCTTTAAATGCCTTCAGATGGAATTCTTTTTTGAGTGAAGGAATATATTACTTATTCTCCTTAATAAGGTAGCAAATAGCAACCAAAAAAAAAAAAAAAACTAGAAAAGGAAATCGATAAATAGAAGTTGAAAGCGATAGAATAGAAAACATAAGTCCAAAAGCTGTATGTTTATAAACAGTAATAAAATAGACAAACCCCTCTGAATAAAGGGGAAATGAGCAAAAATATACAATATGAAGAATATGAAAGGAGATAACAGAGAAAAGCATGAATATTGGCAACAAACCAAAAAATTCTGGGGAATCAGAAAATTTCCTAGCAAATATAAATTACAAAAACTAGTAAGAAGTAGAAAACCAGGATAAACTTATTATCATAGAAGATACTGAAATGATAAATAAAGATATAATACTGAAAAATAGACTGGATCCAAATGAGTTTTATCTAACTAATAATTCCAGTACCATTTAAACTATTCCAGATGATAGAGAAGTATGGAAAGAAAGCTTTCCTATTTTATAAAACACATGGCTTTGATGTCAAAACCCAATACAGTAATAAAACAAAAACTGTATCTACAGACTTTTAGGTGCTCAGATGTAAAATTTTGAAATATGATTTTAGCTAGTAGAATTCTACAGTATATCAAGAGTGTAATTTAATATGGCCAAGCAGGACTTCTTTCAAGAATTCAAGGACACTTCAACATCAGGAAATCTGTCAACATCTGTTTTACTAGCAAACTAAAGGAGGAAAACCGTATGACCATAACAATATATGCTGATAAAGTATTTGAAAAATATGGCAGCTCTTTCTAATAACACCATGGAAAATTGAAACAGAAAACACTGTTTACCAAAAGACTATTAATATTTGC
This sequence comes from Colobus angolensis palliatus, assembly GCF_000951035.1. Taxonomy (NCBI): domain Eukaryota; kingdom Metazoa; phylum Chordata; class Mammalia; order Primates; family Cercopithecidae; genus Colobus; species Colobus angolensis. Next base: position 6,292,314 of record NW_012117043.1, on the reverse strand, counting down.
CAAACCAACATTAATTATTCTAAATTGTGAAACACAAAACCTATTTCTGTTAAAATAAGGAACTTGTTGTAGTGGTGCTACTGTCACTATTATTACCTTAAACCTTCTAAAAAATAAGGTAACAAAAGACATAAACATTGGGAGGAAAAGACAAAGATGATTTTATTTCTAGAAATTTTAAAAGACTGCAGTAAAAGAAAATGAATACAGAAACATTGCTACTAAAATTCATGAAAACTTTGGCAAGGTGGCTGGATGTAAGATAAATATACAAAAACCACTAGGCCTCCTCCTCTCCAGTAATAAGCACTTAGTAATGGAAATAGGAAAAAAGTATTTATAGAGAAGTATATGCATTATAATAATGGTTGAATTCCCCATCACTAGGAAAATTATGGACTAACGTATCAATATACGTCATATCATAGAAAATTAGGCTGCCATTAGAACAGGTAACAGAATCTAACAAGTGGCTTGAAGAAATTTATGAAGCACAGTTGAATAAGGTAAAATATCTTTGAAAAATACATATATATGTATGTGTGTGTATAAATGTACACATACACAAATTAAAACTCCTACATATGTATATATGTGAAGATACATATGTGTATATACATCACATGTATGATGACATGGGCACAAAGAAAAGGGTACACTCCAGGTTGTTTACATAGGCTCCTGGGATGTGGGGCTGAGAAATAAGACAAGTGGGAGAGGGGAATAGGAAGAGGTGACATGCTGAAAAATATATGTTTAAAGATTTCACTGAAAATTCTGTAAGATACAATTAAAAAAATTTAAGTGTGACTATATGAAAATAAAAATTTTAAAACAGAAGTATTTTTAAAAGAGCTGGGATCCACATTCCGGTAATAATAATTACATCTTGACTGGTGAAATGGGGAAGAGGTAAGTGGTCAAAGAGAATTCTGGCTTTTCCTGTCCTTTTTGGTTTTTCAAAAGAAGTGTAGATTTGTATATTCAGTTGAGATAAAATTAACTTTAAAATTAGCTGTCTAAAAAAGGGAATACAAGAACGTCTGGGAAGAGAGAATCAATTGTATGCAGTGATCTGTGGGTTTTCTCTTTTTTTTTTATTATACTTTAAGTTCCAGGGTACATGTGCTTATTAATAGTGTATTCTCTCTCTCTAGATTTTAAAAGAAAAAATATGTATTACTTTTTCATTTACAAAGTATTTCCATTTTTTAAATAATAAAATATGAACTGAGTTAGTAAAAAAAGAAAAGGGTAAGCAATGATTTTGATAGAAGGAACGAAAAGTAGCTAGGAGCATGCCAAAAGAGTCCTGTGGTCAGGAAGCTGCAGGGGCAGTGATACCCCTCTGGGAGAACCTGGTTTCATGTAAGCACTAAATACAATAGGTTCACGGCCACAATCCTTCCTACCTTCCAAAGACAATAATGCATTTTTAAAATCAGATACATTGAGGTATAAAATTACATATAATGCAGTGCATCCATTTTAAGTGCACAATGCCATGAGTTTTGACAAATGTATACTATACACCTGTTTAACTCCCTGCATAGTCAAAATAGAGAACCTTTCCATCACTTCAAAAATTCTCTTGAACTCCTTACGGGCATCCCTGGTCCCAGACAATAACTGACCTACTTTTAGTCACTATAGCTTAGTTTTGCCTATTCTAGAGTTTCATATAACTTCAATCAAAAGGATGGATTCTTTGTGTCTGGTTTCTTTTGCTCAGCATGCGTTTTCAGATTCATCAGTGTTTTGTGTGTCAAGTACTTATTTTTATTGCTGAGTTAGTTTTCCATTATATAGATATACCCAATTTGTTTCCAGTTTTTGGCAATTGTATATAAAGCCACTATAAACATTCATGGACAGGTTTTTGGTGAATATAATTTTTCATTTCTCTTGGGTAAATGGGACGAAGACATTGGGTCATGTGACGAGCACATATTTAACTTTAGCCAACCTGTTTTCCAAAGTGACTGCAATATTTTGCATTCCCACTAGACATTTTTCAGAGTTCTGGTTACTTTGTATTCTTGTTAGCACTTGGTATTGTTAGATTTTTGTTTTTCTAGTCATTCTAATGAATTTGTAGTAGTATCTTACTGTGATTTTAATTTGTATTTCTCTAATGAGTTATGATGTTGGGCATCTTTGTGCATGTTATCAACATTTGGTTATCTTCTTTGATGAAATATTTGCTCAAATCTTTTGCCCAAATTTAAAATTGGGTAGGGTGGGCATGGTGGCTCATGCCTGTAATCTCAGCACTTTCAGAGGCCGAGGCAGGAGGATCACTTGAGGCCAGGAGTTCAAGATCAGCCTGAGAAACATAGTGAGACCCGATCTCTACAAACAAAATACAAAAATTAGCTGGTCATTGCAGTGTGCGCCTGTAGTCCCAGCTACTCAGGAGGCTGAGGTGGGAGGATAACTTGAACCCAGGAGGCCAAGTCTGCCATATGCCAAGATTGTACGACTGCACTCCAGCCTAGGTGACAGAGCAAGACCCTGTCTCTCTACATTTTTTTGATTGGACTGCTTGTTTACATATTAAGTTTTAAGAGTATATATTTTAAATACAAGTTCTTTATCAAATATGTGCTTGCAAATATTTTTCCTAGTCTTTGGCTTTTCTCTTTATTCTCTTAATGTTTTTCAAATAGCAAAAGTTCTTAATTTTTATGAAATCCAATTTATCAATCTTTTAAAATGGATTGTTCTTTTAGTGTCATATCTAAGAAATCTTTGTCTAACTCAAGACACAACAATTTTATCCTATATTCTCTTCCACAAGTTTTATAGTTTTGCATTTTTCTTTTAGGTCTGTGGTCCATTTTGAGTTAACATTTATGTATGGTGTGAGGTATGGGTTATGGTTTTTCTTTTATTCCACATACTGAACTCCAATTGTTCTAGCACCATTTGTTGAAAAGAATATCCTTTCTCTATTAAATTGAGTTTTGTTGTACCTTTGTCAAAAATCAGTTGACTCTTTGCATGGGTCTTTCTGAATTCTCTATTCTATTCTGTACCACTAATCTATTTCTCTCTCTCATCTATCTATCATCTATCTATCTATCTATCTATCTATCTATCTATCTATCTATCTATCTATCTATCTATATCTATCTATATTGCCATACCACACTGTCTTGGTTGTATCTTTATACTAAGTATTGCGATCAGGTAGAGTGAACCCACCAACTTTGGTCTTTTTCAGTGTTGTTTTGGCTACTCTAGTTCATTTGTTTTCCATATACATTTTGGAATGAGCTTGTTGATTTTTACAAGATAATGTGGCTAGGGTTTTAATTGTAATTGTGTTAATTCTATGGATCAAATTTAAGATAATTGACATTTTAGCAAGATGGAGTTTCATAATCTATACACAAGGGACATTTTTCTGTTTAACTTTATGTCATCAATGTTTTATAGTTTTCAGCATATAGACCTTAAACATAATTTGTTGGACATAATTCATGTTTTTCTGTGCAAGTCTAAAGGGCACTTAAATTTTTTTTAATTCCAATTGTTCATTGCTCATGTATAGAAATAGAGTTGAACTTTGTATTTTGACCTTCAGCCTTGTTGAACTCCCTTATTAATTCTGGCAACTTTTTTGTAGATTCACTGGGACTTTCTATGTAGATAATCATACTGTCTGAAAATAGTTTCATTTCTGTCTTTTGTTAAGCTGTAAGTCTTTTATTCATTTTTCTTGCCTTACTCACTGACTAGGAGCTCTAGTACAATATTGAACAAGAATGTCAACAGCAAGTATCCCTGACTCATTTCCTATCTTAGAGGTAAGTGGACAGTCTTTTATCATTAAGTATGATGTTAGCTGTAAGTTTTTGTCAATATCTTTTATTGAGTTAAGGAGTTCCATCCTATTCCTAGTTTGCCAAGAGCATGTATGGATGCTGAGAGCATGTGTGCAGCATAAATGGATGTTTAATTTTATCAAATGTTCTTTGCATATATTGAAATAGTCATACTGTTTTTATACTTTAATCTGCTGATATTGTGATTATATTAACTAAGGTTTAAATGTTGAACCAGCCTTGCATTCCCAATATAAGCCCTCTGGGTCATGATATATTATCCTTTTTACATATTACTAGATTCCATTTGGTAATATTTTCTTAAGGATGTTTGTGTCTATGTTAATTTGTACTGTTATTTTATTTTAATTTATTTGGTATCAGAGTAGTGACGGCCACATAAAATGAGCTGGGAAATAGTTCTTTCTCTTCTATTTTTAAAAAAGTTTATATAGAATTAGTATTATTTCTTCCTTTGGCCCAATAGTAATTCATATTAGACAATCAATTATGTTTTAGAGGGAATGAAAATAAGGGGAACACACTTTCATACGTACCTTTATTTTAACCATTTTCAGTCATCTTCATTTCTTTGTGTAAATCCAAGTTTTCTTTGGGTATCTTATTTTTTCCACCTGAAGAACTTCCTTTAATACTTTTTGTAATGCAAATCTGCTGGTAATGAATTTTTGGTTTTTATTTGTCTGAAAAACTATTTGTTCCTCTTTCACTTTTGGAAGATACTTTTGCTCGGGATAGGATTTTGTGTTGACAGGTTTTGTTTTGTTTTGTTTCCTTTCAGTACTTTAAAGATGTCACTCCATTGTCTTCTGGCTCACATAATTTTGATGCTAAATCTACTGTTATTTTTTTCTTAATTTTACCTCTATCTCTCTTTATCCTATCTTTGCTTTTCAACAGTTTGATTATGATGTGTCTAGATGTATGCATGGGCTTTTTTTCTCTCTCTCTCTCTCTCTTTGTTTTGTCTCTTTGTTTAGTTTATTCTGCTTGAGATTCTTTGAACTTCTTTCTGTGGTTTCATGTCTTTCGTTATTTTGGAGACATTCTCATCCATTATTTCTTCAAATATTTCCTCTGTCCCCTTCTCTTTCTCTTCTCTTTCTGGGATTTCAATTACACAATGTTTGACCATTTGGTATTCTTCCACACCTCTTGGGTACTCTTTTTTTAACTCTTTTTTTCTCCTTGTATTTAATTTGTTAAATTTCTACTGTCCTATTTTCTTTTTTCTTTTCTTTTTGAGACAGAGTCTCACTGTTGACCAAGCTGGAGTGCAGTGGCGTGATCTTGGCTCACTGCAACCTCCACCTCCTGGATTCAAGCGATCATCCCACCTCAGCCTGCCAAGTAGCTGCGATTGCAAGTGTGTGCACCACGCCTGGCTAAATTTTGCATTTTTAGTAGAGATGGGATTTCACCGTGTTGGCCAGGCTGGTCTCACACTCCTGGCCCACCTGCCTCTGCCTCCCAAAGTCTATTGACCTATTTTCAAGTTCATTGATTCCTTCTTAAATTGTATCAAGTTTACGGATCAGCTAGTTAAAAGTATTTGTCTCTGTCACTTTTTTCTCCTAGAATTTCTGTTTGACTCTTTCTTGTAGTTTCCCTCTCTCTGCTAAAATTCTACATCTATTCATGTATGTTGTTCATCTTTTCCACTCTAACTTTCAATACAGTAAGCATAGTTACTCTAAGTTTCCTATGTGATGGCTTCAACATCTGGGTCATATTTGAATCTGGTTTTATTGATTGTTTTGTTTCTTGACAGTGGGTTGTTTGTCTTGTGTTTGGTGTCTCATGACTTTTGATTGAAAGCAAAACATCTTTAGAACGGTAAAGGCTGTATTAAATATGCATGCCTCTTTTTCTGGTAGGCAAGGGATCTGCAAACTATGGTCCTTGGGCCAAATCAGACCTGTTGCCTATTTCTGTATGGCCTATGAGTTAAGAATGGTTTTTATATTTTTAAATGTGTCAAATGGATATCAAAAGAAGAATAGTAATTATGCAACATAAGACAATTATATAAAACTCAAATTTCAGTGTCTATAAATAAAGATTTATTGGAACATAACCGTGTTCACTCATTTACATATTGTCTATGGCTGCTTTCATGCTTCAGCAGCAGAGTTGAGTAGTTGCAACAGAGCCCACATGGTCCACAACACCTAAAATATTTGCTGTATACTGGTCCTTTGTAGACAAAGTTTGCCTCTTGATGTGGGTGGTTGAGTCGATCTAGTCAGAAGTTGACTTGGATTTGGGTTTTGCTGCTCTAGGTTTAGGTTTATCTTCAGTGCCCCACCAGCTTTAAATTCCTGTAGCATTTTCTTATTCTTAAGGTGGAGGCTGAATTGCCAGAGGATTTTTCTCAGTGTTTCTGCTTCACTTTTAGCCTTAGGCATTCCTTGTGTGCCTGTGCCTTGGTCCTGTCCCTGGGTGTTGTGATCTGCCCCTCTCCCAGCAGAAGGAGATTCCTCTTAGTCTGGTCCCAGATGGTTTCCTTCCCTTCTCCTGAAAGCTAAGGCTTTTGTTACATGGAGGACAAAACGCAGTGTAAGTTCCATGTTTTTCCAGGCTTTGGGGAAGGGAGTAATTAACAGTTTTGCCACTTTTTGGCAAAATACCTTTTTTTAGAAGGCTAAGTGCAAATAAAATTAAGACAAATAAATAAATAAAATTGAAAGTATGTTCATGCTAAACCTATCAAAGATCTGTACAACACTCTGTAGGAGTAGGCAGACTAAAGTAGCTCATCAGTACACAACATGGCCTTAGAATCCCTGGCCCCTTTTTGGTTTAACCAGACTTAAGTTCCATGAACTTTCTGGCTTGATAGGTTAACTGCTGTCCCAGACATCTAGTTGCTTAACCCATCCCTGGTCCTAACCAATGTATACATCCTCAGGTTCAGCAAGTACTATGCCAATGTTTAAGAATAATTAATGACTCACGCAATGAGTATGTGAATTTGCACTAAACGTAAGTGCTATAATTATGTCAAATCAAAAGCTGAGCATAGAATATAGAAAATCTGGCCGGGCACAGTGGCTCAAGCCTGTAATCCCAGCACTTTGGGAGGCCGAGACGGGCGGATCACGAGGTCAGGAGATCGAGACCATCCTGGCTAACACAGTGAAACCCCGTCTCTACTAAAAATACAAAAACTAGCCCGTCTCTACTAAAAATACAAAAACTAGCCGGGCGAGGTGGCGGGCGCCTGTAGTCCCAGCTACTCAGGAGGCTGAGGCAGGAGAATGGCATAAACCCGGGAGGCGGAGCTTGCAGTGAGCTGAGATCCGGCCACTGCACTCCAGTCCGGGCGACAGAGCGAGACTCCGCCTCAAAAAAAAAAAAAAAAGAATATAGAAAATCTTTGAGGAGATAAATTGAACCCTTTGGTTTCATTGAGGAAAAATCATCAAATCACAGCATGTCATAACTGAAAAAACCCCTTGAGAACATCTAGTTTACCCGCTTCGCTTAACCAATGAGATAATCAAGGCTCAGAGAAAAGTAACATGAGAAAAAGGTCACACAGCAAGTTAATAATGTGGGAAGGATTACCTTTCAAATTAGAAGTAGGGAGGAGGCAGGGAGCCTGTGGGTCTTTGTGGAAGGGGGTGGCATATTGGGAGGAAGAGTCCCAGGCCTGCTTCTATTTCTAACTAACTGTGTGGCCTAGCTAGTGAGTGTGACTCAGTCTCCCTCTCTGCCATCTATCTGCCCTACCCCTTTCCTGGGAACTATATTAACTGAGAGGTGTAACGGCACTTCATTAAGACCTTGGGGGAGCTGTGCTACGGGGATCCTGAAGTCACCCAGGACTTGCTTCCCTCCATTTTCTGAAGATGAGGCTCGGTGCACAGCCTGATGCAGTGAGGCAAAGAAAACAGGTACAGAGTCCAGCTCCTCAGCCTGGAGGTTCCTGCCCTTGACTAGTATAGGCACCATCTCTTCCTGTCTTTCCCATAGCTTCTGGATCAGTCAGGGTCTCATCAGGAAACCAGAAGCAGAGCTCTCTGTGAACAGAGATAAATTAACATAAGGACTTGATTAAAAACCTCTGAGGGGCATCACAAGGGTGATTCTAAGGATACCCCCTATGTTAGTCTATTGTGGTTGCCATAACAAAATACCATACCCTGGGTGGCCTAAACAACAGACAGTTATTTTCTCATAGTTCTAGCAAATGGAAGTCCAAGATCAGGGCAGTGACTGATCTGGCTTCTGGTGAGGGCTCTCTTCCTGGCTTGTAGATGACCAGCTTTTCCACTGTTTCTTCACATGGCCTCTCCTCACTGTGTGTGTGTGTGATGAGAGAGAGAGAGCTCTCTGGTGTCTTATAGGAACACTAATCCTATCGGATCAGGGTCCCACCCTTACGACCTCATTAACCTTAGTTTCTTCCTTGGAGGCTTCACCTCCAAATACAGCCACACTGGGGGTTAGGGTTTCAACAGGAATTTGGGGAGACATGAACATTCAGTTCTTAACACCCCCCTAAAAAAGCTGGAGACTGGAACCTATTATCGCTGCTAGGTGAAGACCCACTGCTGAGGCATGCTGCCTGGAGCAGTAAGTAGACAGAAGAAGGATGTCCTTCCTCTCTCCTCCTGCCATGTTGGGAGAGCCTGGCATGGATCCAGCTGGCAAAGTGGCAATGTCACAGCAGAGTGTGGAAGACTGAGTGTGGAGCTGAGAGGAACCCTCTCCAGCCAAGACAGACCATGGAACCAGAGCAATCAAACATTTATTGAGTACTTATTATGTAAAATAGTAAAAGTCACATTCACTCCCCAGGATTACCTAAAATCTTGAAAGTCATATTAAAGGTTTTAGAATTAGGGCTGGGCTCAGTGATTCGTGCTAGTAATTCCAATGTTTCGGGAGGCCAAGGCAGGAGGATCGCTTGAGGAGTTCCAGGCTGCCTAGACAACATAGCAAGACCCCTATCTCTACAAAAAAAATTAAAAATTAACCAGGCATGCAGGCAGGTGCCTGTAGTTCCAGCTACTTGGGAGGCTGAGGCAAGAGGATCACTTGAGCCCAGGAGTTCAAGGCTGTGGTGAGCTACAGTGGCTCCAATGCACTGCAGCCTGGGCCACAGAGCAAGACCTTATCTCTAAAAAACAAACAATTTAAAAAATAAATAAAGAATTCGGCATTTGGTCAGTGGACACTGGGGTAATATGGATTTGAGTAAAGGGGTGATGTGATCAGCTGTCCTTTCTTCCTTCACCCAGTCCTACCCATCCTTCCTCCCCAAACTGTTGGCACACCCCAGACTCTCCTCTTTTACACTGCATACCTTCTCTGCTCATTTGATATACATTAGCAATTTAATATGCAGCATGATGAGCTTAGGAGAATATTCCATGGGACCAGCGCTATCTCTGCGGCTTCACTGTCAGCCCGGGAGGGGTTATCGGGTTTAGACCATGGAAGGTCCTTAGGGGATGTGGTGAGAGTGAGATGGGAAGTGCCTGGTCAGACCCACCCCATCAACAGCCTGTCTTCATCTTCGCCAGCAGGACACACACACACACACTCTCCTTACACAGGCACAGTCAAATCCTCTCTCATTTGCACACTCCCACACTCACACTTACCCACACTCCCCTGTGCCCTCAGTCTCACACTCACCCTCTGAGACTCACACCCCTCAACACTCTGCACACTCACTTGGCCCTATTCACACTCACTTTACTCCCACTCAGCCCTCTCACTCACACCCATGGCCACTCCCTCTCCCATGTTCTCACAGCTTCACACACTCCTGCTCAGTCTTCGCCCACGCTCTCTCCCCCTCACTCGCAGACACTCACTCTCTCACACTCTTGCTCTCACACTTACCCTGCCATTCCCACATTCCCACTGCTTCCCTCACACTCCCACCCCCTTGAAGTCGTCCTACCCATCACTCAGTCACTCGCTGTATTAGTCCATTTTCACGCTGTTGATAAAGACATACCCAAGACTGGGTAACTTATAAAGAAAAAGTTTTAATGGACTCACAGTTTCACGTAGCTGGGGAGGCCTCACAATCATGGTGGAAGGTGAAAGGCACATCTTACATGGTAGCTGACAAGGGAGAATGAGAGCTAAGCAAAAGGGGTTTCCCTTATAAAAACATCAGATCTCCTGAGACTTATTCACTACCATGAGAAAAGTACGGGGGAAACCACTCCCATGATTCAATTATCTCCCACTGGGTCCCTCCAACAACACGTGGGAATCATGAGAGCTACAATTCAAGATGAGATTTGGGTGGGGACACAGCCAAACCATATCACTCAGACACCTGCACCCCTCCCTCATGCCCACTTTGAATCACACCCACCCACACGCCTTCACTCCCTCCTTCACTGCCTCCCACACTCAGGCTGTCACACTTGCTCACTGTTATCACACATTGCCACACTCTCCCACAGACAACCGCTCAGCAGGATTCTGCCCTCCCACCTTCCTGTCATCCTGCTCTTCTTCAGGGCTCTCTTCCTCACTCAGCAAATCGACAGACACTGGACCAGCCTCTTAGGCTGAGGACAGACCAGGAACTTCCTGTCTCCACCCGCCCTCTGAGCAGGACAGCTCTGCCTGCTCCTGGTTGGATGTGAAAAAAGGACAATGTACAGCAGCAAAGAAGGCAGACACTTCCCATCCACTGTCAAGGACCCTCCTCCCTCCCTTGCTCACTTTCCCTACCCACGTGCTGTGGGTGTTCCAATAGGGAGCACCTTTCCTCAGTGACTCCCTGGCCCATCCCTGCCTCTGCTGCGTGAAGCTGAACCTCCCTCTCTTCACTTCTGCCTTCCCTCAGCTCCCAAGATACCTCCAGTGTCATCTGATAACATGACCCCAGTAGCAGGCCTGTTTTTCCTTTGATCTCTTTCTTGCTCTGAATATCCCTACACAAGCCTTTTGTGTGAAGTGCAGGGTGCGCCTTCCATGACTGCTTGCTGGGCCTTCCGCCATCTTGGGTTTATTCTTATGGGTCTAGGCTGCCCTCTTACATGCTCTCTTGAGTTTGTGGCCCTCTTTCCATCTCCTATCAATACTTCTTATTGCCTTTTTATGTATTCAGTTGAATGGGTAATACAGTCATGTGTTTCAAAATTCAAAAGATACAAGGAGTAAAGTTCCCTTCTCTCTCCGTCCCTCAGCAGCATAGTTCCTCTCCTCAGAGGCAATTGTTCTCTCAGTTTCTTGTAAAAGATTCTAGAACTAGATACAAGGAACTGTGTGTGTGTGTGTGTGTGTGTGTGTGTGTGTGTGTGTGTGTGTACGCTCATTCATCCATCACTGGAACCGTGAGGGACACTCTCCGCCTCTTCCTCACTAGGGTCATTTTAGAGTGGCCCAATCAGAAGTGCATTGGTAAGACCTTTCTCACCTTCTCACACCATCCTCCCTTTCAAAATCTTGTCATGTGAAGGAATAACTGTATATTATTTTCTGAATGTCTTGCACTCTGCCTCCCTCAAGTCTAAGAGATACTTCCGCGTGCTAAGCCTCCATGCAGTGTTATAAAGTGTATAATATTATACCCTTTCCCTCAAGATTCTTATCACTTCCAGTTGGCCGGTCAGTTCTTTGATGGTCAGAATTGATTTCAGAGTGGCTGATCCACTGGTCATTTTCTCTACCCCCTGGGAGATTAAATTGTTGGGCAAGTCAAAAGCAATAGTCCAAATAGATGCCACTGTGAGGGCATCCCTGTGTCTGCTGATGTCCTTTGCCAACCCTCCAAAGGTGGATGAGGGCCAAGGAGCCGCCCTCCATCCCCCTATGGAACAGGGGATGGGGCACATGGCCACATCAGCCAGCCTGGCTGTCCTGCTGCCCGCACCACCCTCGCCACCCCTCCCGCAGGTCTCTGGTTAATTGCCAGGACACATCAGTGGGCAGTCTCTGAGGAAGGAGCAGGCGAGCCAGCCCACAGCATCCCAGCTCAGCAATCATCGCTGATTAAAAACTAGTTACAAAGCAATGAAGATGGAATCCTGCATTAACCAAATGACCCCGTCCATGGCCAAGCCCAGATAGATGGCAGTGATTATGAAAGCATCACTCACAATGTCGGCAAACGTTAACGGCTGTTTGAATTTCCGGGAGATTTACGGGGTAGTGACAGCATTTGGCTGGATGGGACTCTGGCTTTTTGCTTCATTCCCAGATGTGCCTGTGTGTTTATGGGCTCCTGTGGACTCACAGCCTATTCAAAGTGGTCTAGCTCAGCTGTGCTTTTATGTGGATTTAATCTGAATATGCTAGCTTGTGTAAAGTAGAAATGTATTGTATTGCCAATTTTCAGAGAATCTGAATTAGCTCAGCTATTCTGAACAGAATTTAATTTTTCTTTAATGATTCAATAGGTGCTTTGAAGTCTCGCACTAATCAGTCATGGTTATGAATATCAGAACTTGATATTGAAGAAGCATAAAAGTGCTCATCAAAGAATTAAGTGATGGAAATGGCAGGAAACAGCATAAGTGGATGCTTCCGTGAGAGTGCAGGTATGACCATGTGTGTCAGTGGAAGCCAGGTGTGATAGGAGGTCTAACTGGGATAGTGCTACCTCGCCACAAGCAATGAATGACGCTGTCAAAAAGTCAACCTGGGCCAGGTGTGGTGGCTCATGCCTGTAATCCCAGCACTTTGGGAGGGCAAGGCAGGCAAATCACCTGAGGTCAGGAGTTCAAGATCAGCCTGGCCAATGTGGTGAAACTCCGTCTCTACTAAAAATACAAAAATAGCTGGGCGTGGTGGTAGGTGCCTGTAATCCCAGCTGCTTGGGAGACTGAAGCAGGAGAATTGCTTGAACCCGAGAGGCGGAGGTTGCAGTGAGCCGAGATCATACCACTGCACTCCAGCCTGGGCAACGAGAGTGAAACTCTGTCTAAAAAAAAAAAAAAAAAAAAAAAAAAGCCTGCTCCCACACCTCCCAAGGAGAATTTGGTCTTTGCTAACTCGGGCCTCAGTTGAGCAGATTTGGAGTGAAGGGTAAAGAGGAGAATTGTCCTCCCCAGAAAAGGCCCAAAAGCCCAAGACAGAATCCCCTTTAACAGGTAAAAGAGAAATGAACAGATATGTAAGGTGGTCAGGGGGAGACCAGAGCTGGGTTTAGAAAAAGGAAGTAGAGTGTTAGGAGGCAGCTGCCACAATTGTAAATATACATGTGTACGTGCACAGGAAGTGGGAATAATGGCATCTTCCCCATTAGGTTGTTATGAGATCTAAGAAGCCCACATGCTTTGCTGTGGACTGAATGTTTGCGTACCCTCCTGAATTCATATGCTGAAGCCTAAATCCCCAATTTGATGGTATTTGAAGGTGGGGCCTTTGGGAGGTAATTAGGTCATGAGAGTGGAGCCCTCATGAATGGGAAGAATGCGCTTATAAAAGAAATTCCAACAAACTGCCTTGCCCCTTTTCTGCCATGTGAGAATACAGTGAGAAAGTGCTGTCTGTGAACCAGGAAGTGGGTGCTCAGCAGACACTGAACCCGCTGGTGCCTTGATCTTGAATTTCTCAGCCTCCAGAACTGTGAGAAATAAATGTCTGTTGTTTAAGCCACCTGGTCTGTGGTATTCTGCTTTAGCAGTCTGAAGAAACAAAGACATGCTTGCTCTCTCCTTCTCTCTCTCTACCTCTCTGGTGAGAGAAAATTTTGATAGAATCACCAATTGAAATGTTTTGAATCACTTCGGGAAATACTTAAATTGCCTTTCAAGGGCCAGGCATGGTGGCTCATGCCTATAATCCCAGCAGTTTGGGAGGCCAAGGTGGGTGGATCACCTGAGGTCAGGAGTTCAAGACCAGCCTGGACAACGTGGTGAAACCCTGACTCTATTAAAAATACAAAAAATCAGCCAGGCCGTGGTGGTGGGCACCCGTAATTCCAACTACTCGGGAGGCTGAGGCACAAGAATCGCTGGAATCCAGGAAGTGGAGGTTGCAGTGAGCCAAGATTGCACCACTGTACTCCAGCCTGGGCAACAGCACAAGACTCCATCTCAAAAATAAAAATAAATACATAAATTACCTTTTAATAATATTTGACTGTAGAAACCTCTTTGAATACACTACCATGTGGAAGTGGGGCAGTAAGTCAGGAACAAGAAGGGCTGTCTGTTAGAACAGTACCATTCAGGCCAGAGACTCTCTCTTCTGGGTATGCCCCAGAAATGGTTCCCAGCAGCGGGGTCAAGCAGATGGTGCTGGCCAGCCTGGAAAGTCTGCCTGAGAACCACCTGAGGCTAGCACCTCTGCCCTCACTCCCTGCCAAACTAGCCAGCTAGAAGAAAAGGAGATGCTCAAACATTCGGACATTAGCGGGACCACAGGGCAGCTCCTCCAGCACTGAGACATAAAAAACGAGTTACAGGGGCAGCTGCATAGCCCAGAATACCTCCACTGCACATCCCCTTTCCCCTCCCCAGGAGACAGAAGGCTGGGAAGGAGGTTGTGCATTGGAACTAGAGATAGAAGGCGGGATGGGGGTAGGGTTGTCCCGAGTCAGCCAGGGCAGAGACCTAGGGAAAGGATCAAAGGCAGGTGGGCATGGTGGCTCATGCCTATAATCCCAGCACTTTGGGAGGCCAAGGCGGGAGGATCACTTGAGGTCAGGAGGTTGAGACCAGCCTGGCCAACATGGTGAAACCCCATCTCTACTAAAAATACAAAAATTAGCTGGACATGGTGGCACACACCTGTAATCCCAGCTACTTGGGAGACTGAGGCAGGAGAATTGCTTGAACCTGGGAGGTGGAGATTGCAGTCAGCCGAGATGGTGCCACTCCACTCCAGCCTGGGTGAGAGAGCGAGACTCCATCTCAAAAAAGAAAATGAAAAAGAAAGAAAGGGCCAAAGGCTCCATTATCAAAGGACCCAGTGGTCCTGGCTCTGTGGCACTGCAAGCCAAAGTGACTATCTCTGTTTGCCTCTGCCCAAATTCTACCCCTACCCCATCCTTGACTGCCCCTCACCCCATACTTATCCAGGGCCCATCTGTCTGAGGAGTTGAGGAACCCAGAGGCTCTTCCCTGCATTTATGTGGTAGTTACACTCTTGAAAAAGTCACTGTGTACTGAAATTATGCAAAAATACTTTAAAAAATATTTTTAATGTTTATTTTAGAGACGGGGTCTCAAATGTTGCCCAGGCTGGTCTCAAGCTCTTGGCCTCAAGTGATCCTCCAGCCTCGGCCTCCCGATGTGCCAGCATTATAGGCGTGAGATACCATGCCCAACCACAAAAAAACACTTTGAATTGGCTGTCAAATAAAATCAGGCAAAAGGCCCAGATGATTATAGACTGGTTTCTTCTCTACATGGATATCGTGGGGGACTCTTGAAGGGCTCTGCTGCAGATCAAGGGCCTACCCCTGTGCCCTCCCTCTGCTGAACTCTCAAGAGACACAATAGCCACTAATGTTTTCCCCAGCCCCACTCATCCCTCCACCACTGCCAGAGTGGGCATTCTGTACTACCAGCCCAACCATGACATTGCCCCTCGAGCCCTTTATTAGCTCCCCATACCCACAAAGAGGTTCTCAACGTTGGCATTTGGAAGTTTCTGGGGGCATGTTGATGGTCACAATGATGGGAGACCCCTGCCATTATTTAGGGGGCAGGGCCAGAGATGAGGATGCCCAAAATGTGTAGGCCAATCCCACATGAAGACAACTTGTCCTGGGTCCCTTGTACCCTTCAAGGGACCCACGCAATATCCATGGAGATGAAAAATCAATCTGTAATCACCTGGGCCTTTTGTCCAATTTTATTTGACAGTCAACTCAAAATATTTTTTGCATAACTTCAGTATACAGCGACTTTAGCAGGTGTGTAATGACCACATAAATTAAGAGCATGCTCTATTTTGTTCAGAATATCACCAACAGTTATTTGCCATTTCAGAAAATCAAGTCACCAACAGCAAATGGCCCTTGGTATCCGTCTGCACTTAGAATGCCACATGCACTGTGACTGCACATGTAGGAGCAGGCATCTGACTACTTTATTATGTCCTCTAGCGCGGTCATTCCCAAATATTTACATATTAAAATACATATTATTTTATTAGGCCAGATGCAGTGGCTCATGCTTGTAATCCCAGCACTTTGGGAAGTCGAGGCAGGTGGAATGCTTAAGCCCAGGAGTTTGAGACCAGCCTGGGCAACACAGTGAAACCCTGTCTCCACAAAGAATACAAAAATGAGCTGGGCATGGTGGAGCACACCTGTGGTCCCAGCTACTCAGGAGGCTGAGGTGGGAGGATCGCTTGAGCCCAGGAGGCACAGATTGCAGTGAGCCGTGATCATGCCACTGCACTCCAGCCTGGGCAACAGCATGAGACCCTAACTCAAAAAACAAAACAAAAAACCATATCATTTTATTAAATAATTTACATTTCTCCTTTATATTAAGGATTATTATACAGATTTTTTTTGAAAATACATGTATACATAAGTTATGTTATTTGTGGATTTTCTTTCAAGATAGAAAAGGGGGCATTTCATCCTGTTTTTGTATAAAGGGAGTGTTGGGTCTGATAAAGTTGAGAAACATAGGCTCACAGGCTACTGCCAGTCTCCCTAGGAAGGCTTCCAGATCCTTCTGATCCAGCCCTGTCTGCGCTCCAGCCTCATTGCCTGCTACCTCTCCAGCCTGGCATCTTGAACTCCAGCTTCTCCAGTACAAACAGTGCCACGGATACAGCACAGGTCTCACCATCCCTGCGACTGGCTGACCTTCCTGCCTCAAGCCACCTAAAACCCCCATACTCACCCTTTATTACGCCTCACACAAAGCACCCACAACAGAAGGACAGGTTGGCATCCACCCACCTGACCTTGGGACCCAGTTACCTCTGTGAGCTGGAACTCCACAACTGGGTCTCCCAGGAAGGCACGCGGGAAAACAAGTGAATGACAGTGCTGCTCCTGATATGATACATATGATACATATAATCATGTACAGATATAGTACATACGACACATAGGATAGATTGTCGTATACGTGTATGATACATATGACAGCATAGAGGTATAGTGCGTATATTACACATGATAGGCCGGGCATGGTGGCTCACACCTGTAATCCCAGCACTTTGGGAGGCTGAGGCAGGCGGATCACCTGAGGTTGGGAGTTCAAGACCAGCCTGACCAACACGGAGAAACCCCGTCTCTACAAAAAATACAAAATTAGCTGGGCATGGTGGTGCATGCCTGTAATCCCAGCTACCAGAGGCGGTGAGGCAGGAGAATCACTTGAACCCTGGAGGCGGAGGTTGCAGAGAGCCGAGATTGCACCATTGCACTCCAGCCTGGGCAACAAGAGCAAAACTCCATCTCAAAAAAAATAATAAAATAATAATACACATGATAGTGGATATGTATAGGTGTCAGATATGTGATATACGTGATAGTGTATAGGTATGGCACATATGATGTCCATGATAGTGTATGTGTAAAATGGGTATGATACAGTTTGGTACCTGAACCCTTCTTCACAACAAACCACCTTACATTTGGGGACACAACAGAGAGGCACACCATGGGTTAAAAAGCTTGAGTCCAGGTGGCCTCAAGATAGAGGTGCTCCTCTTCCTTCAGCCCAAGCAGCCCAGAAAAGGGGCTTCCCCACCCACCTGCCCACTATGTCCATCCAGAGTCTGTCAACTTCATGTGGCGGCAGGCCACTATACCAAATGACCAGTCATCCAAATGTCCAATCTGCCAAAAGAAACGAGTTCACTAGAATCTTGCTTTTTATGATCATTTTAAAAGTTTTCAGCTATCTGTGTTGAATGAAACAATTTTAATAGCCTTGGAAGATTTCTGTGGAGTTGTAATCATGTACTTTTCATTTATTTATTTTGGCTTACTCACAATAGATGGAGGTTTCTGGGAAGAAATAGGGACTCTCTGCTAAGGAAAGACAGCTTCAGATCAGCACACAGCTCAGCGTGGTAGTGGGACTAAAGGCACATGCGGTGGAAATTGGTGGGTGGATGGGAAGGCTGGAGGCAGAAACTGGGGAGAATGACGGGTGAGAGGAGTCTGAAGGCTCCAGAATGCTGGAGCCCCAGCTCCCCACAGCCCTGCTGAGCCTGCTCTTCCACCCTGTGAGATAACTTCTCAGATGAGTTGGTTGCAACCACTTGTCAGAGTTTTATCCCAAACTTGCCAATTAAAAGAGCTACTTCCATGAAAGCCAGTTCTGAGATTTCTTCTGTGGTAGAGACATCAGAAGCAGGAGAAGGGTGTCTAAACCACACTGTTAGATCAGGTGTGATGAAGGAATGTGTGGTGAAAAGGCACCGAGGGAACAGTGCTGGAAAAATCTAACCTCCCCCAAGGGCTGTAGATCATGTCATGCAAAACAGTTCTCCGTTCTGTCACAGACAAGGTGTGGGACAATTTTCTCTTGCAAAGAGTTGCAGTAAGGACCATAGCTAAAAGAAACAAGTTGTGGGGTGGGGGGGGGGGGGGGTGGTTGTGTGTGCGTGTGCGAGTTCAAATTTGGTAACTTTGGTGGAGTGGGTCGTTTGATGAATTGGTTATTGGGTGTGTTGATAGGAGGGTTAGTTACTGTGAGGCTTTCCTAAAAGTGCTTGCAAATGAAGGGATCAAGGTCTCTCTTGAGGAATCAAACTATAAAATGGGAGGTAGGCAGAGAGGAGTGTCATTTAGCCATGAAAGCAAGATCAAAGGAGAGGCTCCAGGCCAGCGTTCATCTCCTGGGGAGAGGAGTCTTAAACAATGAACTTCAGGTGTCACAGCCAGTCGACTGGGCGTGTGCAAGGTGGAGAGAGAAGCAGGGCTCAGCTGATAGATTTCTAGTATTCTTGTCCTGTGCTCAGACCTTCCCTATTGGGAGGCAGATGCACCCACCGACCTTCACTGATGCAGTTAAACATTTACTCCATCCAGCTCCCCTTGTTCTGATTGAAAACGTGCCAAGCAGCCTTCTGGTTATAATCTGGCCTGCCAGGTAGATCTGGATGATGTCAATGAGCCGGCCCTCTGGAGTTGCCCCTCCATTTTCTGTGCTCAATAAGTGAGCAGAGAAGGATCTACTCTCAGGGTGCTGACAAAATCAAGTGTGACCAAGCCCAGAATGGGAACACATTCTAGAATGCAGTGAGTACCTACCTGAGCTCCCTGCCTGCCTACCCTGGGGAGCCTTCACCCTCACTTGCCCATTGAATATAGTGCTTGCATCTACTTCTGCAGTTTTTAACACAGGACTGTGGTTTGGGGTTACCTGCCCCTCTCCCTCCCAGCCTCCAGGCAAGTACACACAGTAGCTTATTCAAGTTTGTATCTCTGGCACCTGGAACCCTGCAAGGCTGTAGGCTAGCAGAGAACAGTTCCTGGTACATGGCAGGCCCTAAATAAAAATGTATGCAATGGATGAATGAATGCACCATCTAGCCATTCTTTAGCCCACTCTTGGTGGTAGAACCCCAGCTTACCCACCATGAAGCATTTCTGGCCACCTTCAGAGTCTGCTGATGGCTTTCAGAATTCCTGTGACCTTTCTCTTGGTTCTCCTCAGTTGGGAGGATCTTCAAATCTCTTCTGTCCTGTATCTTGCACTATGCGAGCTTTGGAATCAGCCACCCTTGGGGTCTAAAGCCAGGTTATTGACCTTTACCTATCTGTACGAGCTCAGCTCCTGCTTCTGTGAAATGAGAATTATAATGCCAACTATACCAGAGACCGGGTAGGTTTTCTAAGAATCCCTCAGGCTTTGCTGTGAGGAAGAAGAGGCATAAGAAGGTAAATATTCTTCAAAATCTTCTGCCGAATAGCCCTGAGATACAAACTCCTCCTGCCCCGCTGCAGCCTCCCCTCCACCCCTCTCCTGACCTGGGACACCTTGAGCTGTGCTCCTGCAGAGAATCAGAGGGGCTCTATATTTGCCTCCCTTCTTCCCCTCCCCTCCTCCCAGGAGCCTCTGAGGTGAGCCAGCTTGGCCTGACAGCTTCAGAGCCCATCTTCTGGCTAGGGAGGGAGCTGACACTTCCATCTGGAGCCAGGAGCAGGATGTGAGCTCTGCACAAAGAAGATCCGTCCCTGAAACCCTGCTCCCCGCCTCCTCCACAGCACAGCAGCTGGCTTCCAGGGGAATCAAGTGACAGCCAGACTCCAGGGAACCGAGCTAGCGAGACCAAATTCTGGGGGGTGATCCATAGTGACAGAAAAGGCTTTGGCCTGGATAGCTCAGCAGGGCACCAGGGACAGGGCCAGTTAACCCACAGAGGAACAGACAGTCTCAGGACTGTGGCCTCTGCTCTGCTCCAATGGGCACCGTCAATTGTCTCATAATTCCCTGCTACTATTAGCATTCAGGAAGCTGAAAATGACCTTCTGTTGCTGTTTTCCTGACCACAAGGTGGATTCTGCCCATCAGGGCCTCCCTTTACCTTGGCACACAATGGCCTCTATCCTGGGGCACCTGCCCACCTGCCCCACCCCTCCAACCTAACCACTTGCCATTTCCCAGATACATCATGCAGTGCCTGGTGTCTATCCTGTGGTTCATGCTGCTTTCTCTGCCTACAATATATCCTTTCCCTGCAATAGCCTCTTCCACCCAGCAGACACCTCCTCACTCTCTTGGCTCAGCTCTAAGTCATATCCCCTGGGGAAGCTTACCAGGATGCTGCAGTCAGATGGAGTGTCTCCTCCTGGGCCCCCACAGCCCCTTTGCTTCCTTCTGTGACAGCAGCGATCCCACAGCAGTGGAACTGCCTGAGCTCCTGGAGGGCAAAGATGCCATGTGCTTCCTAGTTCTGAATCTCAAGCTCCTAGCACAGAACATGGTGGAAAAAAAAAAGGTGCTCAACAAATACATACTGAATTTAACTAAATTCGGTAGAAGGTTCATTTTCCCCCCAGATCTCATAGATTAGGATTACACTGGAATATATATATTGCTGAATCATGTGTATCTAGTTTTTTTTTTTTTTTGGTAGTTGATTTACTGAGATTGAATTTCTATAACCATATAATTCACCCATTTAATTTAAATGGGTGTATAATTTAATTTAAAGTATACAATTTAAAGTATACATTTAAAGTATACAATTCAATGTTGTTTGTATATTCACAGACTTGTGTAATTATAACCACAATCAAGTTTAGAACATATTCGTCTCCTCAAAAAGAAACTCATACCCATCAGCATTCATTCTCCATTTACCCCCTTCCCCCATTCCCTGGTAATCACTCATCTATTTTCTGATCTCTGTAGATATATCTGTTCTGGACATTTCATGTAAATGAAATCATACAATATGTGTTTTTTTGTGACTGGCTTCTTTTACTTGTATATAATGTTTTCAAGGGTCATTCATTTTAGCATGGATCAGTACTTCATTCTTTTTTATTGCCAAATAATATTCCACATTTTATTTATCCACTCACTTGTTGATGGACTTTTGGGCTGTTTCTACTTTTTGGTCATTATGAACAACTTGCTTTTTTAATGCTAAGATATTTTTTATTTTAAAATCATTTCAGATTTACAAACAAATTTTGTAAGAATAGTAACAAAGGACTTTTTTCCTTTAACCATTTGAGAGTGAATGGCTGGCATGATGTCCCATCACCACTGGCAACTCCAGGTACACGCAAACGTGCAAATAATACTTGTGTGTACTCTCCTACATAATCATAATACAACCATGAAATTAGGAAAATAACATTGATTCATTCCTTCTGGATAATCCATGGACCCATTCAAGTTTCACCAGTTGTCTCAGTGATGTCCTTTAGAGCAAAAGATGCAAGCTAGGATCATGCATTACATCTTATTGTCATGTCTCATTAGTGACCCTCAGTCTGGAATAGTTCATCGCCCTAGCACTTTGGAAGATTATAGGCGTATTATTTTTCAAAGTCCCTGATATAGTTTGGCTGTGTCCCCACCCAAGTCTCATCTTGAATTGTAGTTCCCATAATCCCCATGTGTCGGGGAGGGACTAGATGGGAAGTAATTGAATCATGGGGGTGGTTACCCTCATGCTGTTCTTGTGATAGTGAGTGAGTTCTCACGAGATCTCATGGTTTTTTTTTGAGGGGCTTTTCCACTTTTGGTTGGCACTTCTCCTTCCTGCTGCTGTGTGAAGAAGGATGTGTTTGTTTCCCCTACCAACATGATTGTAAGTTTCCTGAGGCCTCCCAGCCATGCTGAACTGTGAGTCAATTAAACCTCCTTCCTTTATAAATTACCCAGTCTTGGGTATTTCTTCATAGCAGTATGAAAATGGACTAACACAGTCCCTGAACTTGGCTTTTCTGATGTTTCCTCATGATCGGAATCAGTCCATGCCTTTTAGCAGGAGTATTACAGAAGAGAGACTGTGTTCTTCTCATTGGTCTTAGTAGGTGATACACAATTTCTATTTGTCCTGTTACTAGTGATTTTCACTTAGATCACTTAATATGCTAGGTTGTACCAGGACAAATTTACTCTTTGTGATTAATAAATATATTTTGGGGAGATACTTTGAGACTATGTATACATATATCCACTCCTCATCAAACTTTCACTGACCAAGTTTAGCATCAATGAATACTCCCTAGCTGAATTGTTACTATCATGGTAGCTAAATGGTGATTTTCTAGTTGCATCTTTTCTTTTACACTTATTAGTTGTTATTTTATTCTAAGGGAAATTTATTTTTTATAGTAGTATGGATTCGGGAATTATTATTTAAAGAATTATAATTGGTTATTTTCATTATTTATTTTTATATTTAAATATTCCCTGATTTAGCCAGTGGGAGCCCCTCAAGGTGGCTTCTGTGTCCCTTCAACACATCCTCATCAGTTCTTGAGTACTTTTTTTTTCTGGCACAAGATATTCTAAGCTCCTCTTATTCTTTGTCTGCCCAGGGTCCAAAGTCATCCATTTCTCCAAGGAGTTTTGGCTTGCTTTTTTTTTTTTTTTTTGGGAGACAGAGTCTCGCTCTGTCGCCCAGGCTGGAGTGCAATGGTGCGATCTCGGCTCACTGCAAGCTCCGCCTCCTGGGTTCACGCCATTCTCCTGCCTCAGACTCCCGAGTAGCTGGGACTACAGGTGCCTGGTTTTGGCTTCTTTTTAGTGGATAATAGCTTTTAGAAATGAAGATGTGGGTACTAGATGTGCTCATTGGTGTTGGGATATCACTTCTCTTAGGCCCTCTCAATGGACAGAGCTAAAAAATAAACACATGCACAACATTCTCTCTCTCTCACACATACACTACATAGATACATATTTATACACATTCATACCCACCTTTACATCCATGTGTATATAAACATGTATAGAAAATTATAAATTCAACTTAACACCTCTAATTCCAATCCAACACCACAGAATTCATTCCTATGTTCCTTTTTTCCGTATTTGTAACTCCTTCTCAGACAGTGAGAGTCCTGGCTCCCATTATCCTCAACATATTTGCTTATAGAATGAACCTAAATGTGTAACCCGTCTCCCATCACCTTTGGGGACCCTCACATGGACACTCTCCTTACCTGCTTTGACTTTAAAATTCTACATGAGGCCACAGTTGTCACCACCCCTCCCATGTAGATGCTCCCTTTAGCTCCCTCCGGCTCTAACACATTATGCTCCGCTGCATCCCCTCACCAGGATGCTTCTCGCATGTGGACACACTCCTCACATTCCTTGGACTCTAACCCCCTGTGCCACACCATGTAGACACTCATAAATACTCTCTTTACACTGCTTGGGCTCTGACAGCCACCCCGGGTTGCTGCCACCTGCCCCCATAGGGACACCATTCTTCTCTCAGTCTCTGACATCCTAGGCTGGACTGATGCCACCAATGCCACTGCCTCCCCAGCCTACCCCAACATAGACATCTACCTTGCTCATCGAAAAGGTGGGGTTCTTAGTTTTTTAGGCTTTTCACAGCTGGGATTTTGTGGACTGCATCTCCACAGTGTCCTCAAATGTTTTTCCTTCTCCTTCACAAGAAATTGATAGTTAAATCTAGAGGTTTCATAACATTCAGATTCAGTTTCTTGGCAATAAAACTTCATAGGTAGTGCCATGTTCTTCCACCAGATAGTACATGATAACCAATTATCCATCATTTCATTAAGAGTTGTAAAATGATGTTACTGTATTTCTCATTCTTCATATGAAGAGATCCTCCTTCTCATCAACCATTCATTTACTTTGTGGTTCATGTAGGAAAAGCAGGTGCTTGATTCTTTCTCCTTATTTTCTAGTTTTCAAAATTATGAATAGGTTCCCTAACATCTTCCAGGAATGATCAATGAGTGATTTTTCTTTTGCCTCTTAAAAAATATTATGAATTCATGGATTGAAACATATTTGATGTGTTTCAGTCCAGTGCATTTATTTTTACTGATGATTAAATTGTCTTATCTTTGGCCAGTAGGAGCCTCTTCAACTTACTACTCCCTAGTAATCTTTGATGGCTTCTGATATAACAAGATGTTCTAGGCTCAGGCCGGGTGCGGTGGCTCAAGCCTGTAATCCCAGCACTTTGGGAGGCCGAGACGGGCGGATCACGAGGTCAGGAGATCGAGACCATCCTGGCTAACACGGTGAAACCCCGTCTCTACTAAAAAAATAAAAAAAAACTAGGCGAGGTGGCGGGCGCCTGTAGTCCCAGCTACTCGGGAGGCTGAGGCAGGAGAATGGCGTAAACCTGGGAGGCGGAGCTTGCAGTGAGCTGAGATCCGGCCACTGCACTCCAGCCTGGGCGGCAAAGCGAGACTCCATCTCAAAAAAAAAAAGATGTTCTAGGCTCATCTTGTATGTGTTGTACCCCCAAACTGGAAACTGTCATTTCTCCAAAAAGCCCAAATCCCCATTTGGGGGGTAACAGTATTTAGAGGCCATAAGCTGGTGTTCATTGTTACTGGGTTGGCTATTGTTCTGTAGTCTTTTTGATGGAATAAAAAATAATCAGACCATGGACAGAACTAGAAAATAATGACATATCTCTTGAATTCATATTGATACTACCAATTTAGATTCAGGATTACAGAGCTTATCCTTAGCTTCATCAGTCTTACATCTGTATATCCTTTCTTTCACACTGAAAATCACAATTCCCAATGAAAGCAACATAATTATTCATTTCCTTGATCACACTATATATCCAGTAGTCTCAGATTAACAATACCAGCACTGTCATCACCAATGTGCATATATTGATAAACAGTTCTAGAATTTTTCACAGATATTTTTATTAGGCTATATCAACTTGGGATGATAATCAAATTACTTTGTCTTTAAATCACTTGAAATAGTTATTTCTGTGTAATTATGCTACAATACCAATTAATACGTGGGTTTCTCTTTTTCTTTTTGCTTTCATGATTTAGACTTCTTAGAAAAACATTTATGGATTACTTTATAAAAATAATTTTATTTTACAGCTGTAAGGATATTTGTTTTTGCATGGTTCCGGTGACAACTACAAAACAAGATATCTTAAAAGAGACCTTCAAATTCCCTCTATTAGAATTTGAAGAGTTCCTAAACATGCCCAGAGTATTGTAGGCACCGGAATCTTAATGTTCTGCAATATCAACACTCTAGCCAATTCTCAGTTCTTCATATCGATATGAAGATACAATATAATTCAAATATGAGCTTTGTACTGCAACAAAGACCCTAAAATAGCAATAACAGAATTCTCACTTAATATTTCAAGTATAAGCTCTCTAGGGCTGATGTGATGGCTGCGAACGGATCTTCTTTCTCCAGTACTCTCAACACATGGTGTTCATCCTGTAATCTAGACAGCTGCACTGGATTCTGCCCTCCTAGCCCCATACCGGCCAGCAAGAAGAAAAGGGGACGGAAAGTCCAACTCTCTGGAAGGGCAGTACCTAGAAGTTGCACACACAACTTCCATTTATATCCCACTGATAGCCAAATATATCTCTTACTAATTCTGCCTTGGTTTCTACACTGAAAAAGGCATTTTCCGGTTGAGTTGAGATACATGTTCAGCTTTGTTTTCTACAGTTCTTTTCATATCATATTTTCCTTTTACATGTAAACTTTTTGTTGAGTAGTATCAGGGAACTAAGGCTGTTTTTTTTTCTTCCAAATTGCCAATCAGCAGGGTCAGACTTGCGACAGGTGGCATTGCATCACACACCCAGATGGTCAAGATTGTCTAGAACGATTTCAAGTTTTTGTCAATGGCGGTTGAGCACTTATACAAACCAGGCTTCCAGCCAGCATTTAAAGAGATGAAGATAAAAAAAGACCCACCCAGTTCTTGCTTTTAAGGGGCCATAGAATCAGGGAGGTAAATCATAAGCAAGTCAGCACCATTGAATAGACTCCATGCCGGGATAGTGTGGAGGGAACAGCACACAGACAAACGTCACAAAGGAAGTCACACTTGAACCAGGAAAGACCAGGGGTATTTTCCAGGTAGACATATGAAGGAAGAGCTTTTCAGGGCACATTGCTTACATCCTCTGAGCCCTAGTTTCTTCCTAGAAAATACAGTGGTAGTGCCTCCTTCATCGGCTTGTTAGAATTCAGGGAAGGGGACCAGGCGTGGTGACTCCTACCTGTAATTCCAGCACTTTGGGAAGCCAAGGTGGATGGATTGCTTGAGCCCAGGAATTCAAGACCAGCCTGGACAACATGGCAAAACCCCATCTCTATCAAAAATACAAAAATTAGCCAGTCTCATAACCCAGTCTCAAAATAAATAAACTAATTTTAAGATTCTAAAAAAAAAAAAAAAACACGAATTCCGAGATGGGAGCTGGGTAAGAATCTTCTGCTGGGTTTCTGGTGTAGCAGTGGACTAACATACGGGACACTCCTTCCCTGGCAGGAGATACCAGCAGCCATGGTGAAACGACTCCTCTACGCTTCATTCTCTGAGCCTGAGTAGGTGGGATTTCCAAACAGCTCAAGGCTTCATGGAGGAAGAGTGCTAAAATGGAGCCACACAAAAGCTTCCTATACCTGGGTAGGGGTGAGGGTTAAGAGGAAGCTGGAATTGAACTTCATCACCTTCATAGTTTCTACAGGAGGCAGACCCAACCTTTTGCTGCAAAACTGATTTTGGGGTGGAAGATCCAGGTGGCAGAGCCATAGAGGCCATATGGCTGATTCACTGCATGACTTTAGGCAAGTCATTTCCCCTCATTTGAGAACTGATTCTTCTAGCTCCAGGACATCCAGAGCATCCTCTGGCCCTGAGCCAGTCCAGGGATGAAGACGGGGAAAGCGGGACGTACACCTTCAAGGCCATCATCCAACCCTTAATGGAATCCACATGCCAGCTGTCCCATTGCCAGGTCCTCAGGCCAGCAGTTGCCATGGTGTGTGGACTCAGAAGGCATGTTGCTATAATAAAATGTGTTTATTTGAATACGAAGGTCAGGGAGTTAAGTAGTTGGTATTCCAGTCATATAGAGTCGTTTGCACAGTGTCACTAATAATTAAAGGGGGTTTTGACTAATCTAGTTGCTCTTCCTAAATATACTCTGCTCAAGAAACTCATCAAAGCAGCAAAGTAATCTTTGAGGTTATTAATCTCCTCTGCTTCACAGCTGGGGCAAATTTATTTGCTTGAATTAGCGTGTAATAAACTTATAATAAAGCTGCCAGAGCCCCAGCTTGGTAGACATTGGCTCCATGTAATGGGTAGTTACATCTAGGAAATGGGGCGCTAGTCCCTAGGCTGCTGCAAGCCTGCTGGGGCTGGGGGCCTCCCCCAGGGGCCACACAGAGAGGGGGCCACCAGGCATGGGAAAACCTGAGATGCAGCCGAAGGGAGCTTTGCAGACTGGTGACTCTACCTCCTCATCTCTGCCCCTCTTCATTGCACAGGTGAGGAAACTGAGGCTCAGAGAATGGAAGGATATGCCTGAAGTTGAGAAGAGGGAGACTTCAGGAGCCCAGGTTAGAATCCAGGCAGGAGGCATGGCTGCCCATCCACCCCTGCTCGGGGGTTGGCAGTCCTCATGGTCGGGAGTTTTCTGCCCAGGTTCTACTAAGGATCCCTGTCTGTGTCCCCTGCTTCCCTTTTATCTGCCCCTCTACCTGTCTTTTCCTTACACTACAACCCCACCAAGACTTGTTTGCCTTCCCTGCTTCTCCATTTTCCAAGGAATTGCTGCCCCTCTGCCCTGTCTGGAGGTCTGTCTGGGCTGTCTGTGTGCTTCCTGGCTGCCGCAGCCTTGTTGGTGCCTGATCTGTCAGCACGTGGACAGTCTTCAGCAGGGACTCTGCAGTGTCTTCTAAGCCCTGGCATATGGAGGAGCCATCAGGCTGGGTGACAGGCAGCCTCGGGTGGGGGCCTGAGAGTTTTTTCTACTTCTCCTCCTTTTTCTTTCTCCTTTCTTCCTGCCCCTAGGAGACCAGCTCCATCTGGTCTTTGAGATTTTCTCCTGGAGTTTGAGACTTGGGAGGTATTCTCCTGATTCCCATCTGGGGTGGGAGTGGTGGGTATGGGTGCTGATGGACCTTCTCTTCTTAAAGGGGAACAGCTACAAGACAACAACCTTTCTGGTCACCTTGGATAGCTTTGAAGGATTATACCAAAAATAGCCTATCCCATGAAGCAAGGACACGAGAAAAAGAAGATGATAAAGAGGACAGGCAACACCATCATATCTCTTACATAGCCATGCTCCTCATCCCCCAATCCCATCCTCCAACTCCTTATTCCGTTCCCCTCATCCCCCATTCTTTTATCCTCTCATCTCCCTACCCTATCCTCCCCTATCCCTTCATCCCCTATCTCCCATCCCCCCAGCCCCTTGTCCCCTTTTACTTATAGTCTTTGGAGGAGAATACAAGGGGAAGCAGGAGAAGAGAGGCTTCCTGGAGTTCTTGCAGACCCTGAACCTTGCTTCAGACACCTCTAGGACACCAGCATGAAGGATGTCTTCCAGCAAAGCTTACACCTGCAGCATTCCCAAAGTCACAGACATTTCTTCTCAAGCGATGGATAATAAAAACAGAATAAGTCATCACCAGAGTCTTGAAACTCTAAACACTGAGAACCACCTATCTAGGTCAAGTTCTCTCTTTTTTTGAAGGTCAGAGAGAATAAGTGACTTGCCTAAAATTACACAGCTACTAAGCTTAGGAACCAGGCGTTCTAACCCCCTCTTGGGAGTCTTCTCCCACCACACCAAACTGCCTTAGACAGGGGCATGTGGTGAGTCCCGTCTTTGCCAACCAACATGTTGACCTATATTCTGGGAACTGGATGGCTCCCTAGTTTTCCAGATCATTCACTCAAGGGCCCCCAAACCCCTTCTTCCCATTCAATTCCCTCATTACTCCTTAAAAGTGACAGTCTAGGAGGTGCCTTTTCTTGGAGCCTTTATGCCTGGCACAGCTCACAGAAGAACAACATAGACTATGTGGTATGGTAGAACTAGGCCTGGCCTGTGAGGTGCCTGGTGCTAGAAGGACAAACCCAATGGTAGGTGCTGTTAGAGGAAGAGTCTGGCAGGAAGAACGTAAAACCTGGTGGATAGCACAGACATCATCCCAGTGGTGCTTAGCATCAGGGCAGCCCCGTTCACTGGGGACAGGTTGCCCCAGCCTATGGACAAAACTCTTGCCCCATACCTGCCCACACAGATGAGCTAAGTTCACATCTTCACCATCATCAAGGTGGACTGGGTCAGCTCAGCCAGGAGGGTTCTCCCCACCACCCTTCACAGTCCTCTGATTCTACCCAGAAGCTAAGAAGCAAATAATTTTAGCCTTTTCTTGATGAAGATGGCAGTGGCTGGACCCAAGCTAAGGTATCAGAGGTGTCAGTGTCAAAGGAATGGCAGAAAGGCCTAAACTTACCCTACGGTGATAAAATCATTAAGAAAGGAGACAGGAGCTAGAGAGGCCTTCAATTATTTTTCATCTCCCAAGCTTTCTCTTGGGAGATGAAAAATAAAGATCTCTTGGCGAGATCTTTATTTTCTTTGACAAAAGAGTTTTGGGAATGAAGTGGAAAAGAATAGAGTCTGCCTTCACAAGAACTAGTTAAAACAAGTCTTTGGGGAAGAGAAAAATCATCAGAAGAGGATGAATCCAGACTCATGTCAGGAGAGATTGAAAAAACACACAATAGCCATGTTGTTCACAACCTGAAGGGCTTCTGATCTGTCTTGGGAGCAAGAAGAATCTGCCAGCTGGAGCGGATGGTGACATGGGACGGGGTGGTAGGGAGGAAGCAGAAACACCTCACCTCTTCACTGAGCTCCAAATGTCTCTGTCACAGAGGAGGGTCTTCAAACCCAAAAATGTCAATCAAACACAGTTAAGAGAGAATTGATCCATTCCTGGAATTCTGTCTAAAGGAAGGAACCTTCAGTAGAGAAAAAAGGCATGCACAAATTATTACAGTGTTGTTTAATGAAAAACCGGAAACAAAAGGAGGGCCCCAAACAAGAGACAATTTAAACAATCTGCGGAACGTCCAGTCTACGGACTCTCACAAAGTCATCAAAATGCCTCCAGACTTTGTAAAAGCTTGGAAACTGCATGCTTGCATGTTAAGTAAAAAAATAAATAAAGGCCAAGTGTGGTGGCTCATGCCTGTAATCCCAGCACTTTGGGAAGCCGAGGCAGGGGGACCACGAGGTCAGGAAATTGAGACCATCCTGGCTAACACGGTGAAACCCCATCTCTACTAAAAATACAAAAAAATTGTGGCGGCATGCATCTGTAGTCCCAGCTGCTCGGGAGGCTGAGGCAGGAGAATGGCGTGAACCCGGGAGGCGGAGCTTGCAGTGAGCCGAGATCACGCCACTGCACTCCAGTCTGGGTGACAGAGCAAGACTCCGCCTCAATAAATAAATAAATAAACAAATAGGCCAGGCATGATGGCTCACGCCTGGAATCCCAGCAACTTTGGGAGAATGAGGTAGGCAGATCACCTGAGGTCAGGAGTTCAAGACCAGCCTGGCCAACATGGCGAACCCCCGGCTCTACTAAAAATAAAAATAAAAAAAATTAGCCAGGCATGTTGGTGCACACCTGTAATCCCAGCTACTTAGGAGGCTGAAGCAGGAGAATCACTTGAACCTGGGAGGTGGAGGTTGCAGTGAGCCAAGATGATGTCACTACACTCCAGCCTAGGTGACAGAGCAAGACTCCGTCTCAAATAAATACAAACGTACATAAATTATTAAATAACAGGATGTAAATTTGCTTAGACAGTTCACATTCTATTATGAGCATGTACTCCTTTTTATTTTATTACCTTTGTGTGAGAAAAACTGTGGCATAAAATATTTTGAAAATCTTTATAAGATACATTTAAATTGTATTATCATATGTTTCAACAGTCTAACACAGACTACACTTAGAAAATAGGTGGAGGGTACACTAAATTGTAAATCAGGTAATGTCTCAGAGGTGGATATTTCCTAAATTTTCTACAAAGAATATGTCTTTATTGTGTTATATTGGGGGAAAAAATCTCAAAAGTTTTATTTCAGGAGAGAAAGAAGGAGAAAGGAAAGGAGGGAGAGAGAGAGAAAGGAAGAAAAGGAAGGAAGGAAGAAAGAAGGGGAGGGAAGGGAAGGGATTTGGACTCAACACATGTAAAGCCCAAGAAACTCTGGTCTTCTGAGTTCAATTCTCCAGACACAAGGTCCCAGGGCAAGAAGCTCAGGAGCAAGTACAGAACGCCTGGCAGGCAGGCATCTTTGAGGGATGATAGCAAGTGAAGAGATGCTGAATTATTGACAGCCCATACTCTCATTTTTAAAAGAAAGCAAAACATTAAATCCCAGTAACAACAGGCTGGTAAGTTTGATAACAATCTCTGGTAAATTTCTAAGCATGAGGACTTACAGAAGGGAAAGCAACAATCCCTAGAGGCCAGCATGAATTCACCAAGGCTAAGCTGTGCCTAACTGGATTCCCGTCCTGGAGGGACAACTAAGAGAGGAGGGATGAGTGGGTGCCTTTGGCAAAAGGCACAGTGTGGCCATTCGAGTGTCAAAGCCACTTGGTCCCTGAATTAGAAGGTGAAGTGTTGCCTACCTAATGGTTCAGGTGCCGGGGAAGCAGGTGGGGCCACGATGTCAGCTCAGCAGGCATCTCCAACAATACCCCAAGGTTCAGCCCTTGACCTTGTCCACCTCAACCCTTTCCTCAGCAACTTGCCTGAAGTCGAATGGAAGATGTGCTTATCAAATTTGCAGTTGACACAAAGCCAGAGGGATTGTTAACAGAAAGGATGGCAGAATCAAGATTCAAAAGCATCTTGACAGGTGGAAATAACAGGCTGAAAACATGTAAAAGGGATAAATGTAAATTCCTGCATTTAGGTTTAAAAAAAAATTAATAAACATCAGACATGAAAAAGAAGGCTTAAAAGCAGAAAAGACAGCTAGGAAGGAGCCAGTGGGGCATGGTTAGTGTGCAGATCAAGGGAAGGGAGAAAGAAAGGAAAAGAATATTTGCTAAGTGTATCAGAAACTGTACTAGATGCTTTTTTATTTATCTGAGACAGAGTCTCTTTCTGTCTCCCAGGCTGGAGTGCAGTGGTGCAGTCATAGCTCACTGCAGCCTCAACTTCCCGGGTTCAAGAGACCTACCTACCTTAGCCTCCCAAGTAACCAGGACTACAGGTGCACACCACCACACATGGCTAATTTTTTCATTTTTTGTAGAAATGAGATCAGTCTCTCTGTGTTGCCCAGGCTGGTCCTGAATTCCTAGGCTCAAGCCCTCCAAAGTGCTGGGACTGAACTCCCAGCACTCTGCCCAGTTTGCCCAGGCTGGTTTTGAACTCTCACCTCAACCTTCCAAAGTGCTGAGATTGCAGGTCTGAGCCACTGCACCTGGCTTCCAGCTAACTTTTTTATGTCTTATTTGTAGAGATGCCGTCTTGTTATGTTGCCAGGCTTATTTGCTTTAAATTATTGCACACCATGTCTATGGGCCAGACATTATCACTGAGCCCATTTTACAGATGAGAAACTGAGACTCGATTATATCATTAGCTGATTAAATGATTCATGTCAAGCTATTAAGTGATTAATGTTAAGCTACAAAGTAGTAGAGTCAGAATTGGAACTCACATTTTCCTGTCTCCAGAGCTAAGACTCTGTCCCTCCCCTGCTTCAGGGAGTAAATCTTGATTAATCTGTGTTCATCACAATGATTCCTTTCTCCTCACCCGTAATGGTTTTCAAAATCGGTCATCATTTACCTCTTGCCAATGAGACATGGAGATAAATATGGTGGTGGAGTTTCCAGTAAAGTTTTCTACTTTCTTAAAAATAAGCCCAAGAAGCATCTGCCCCTGCCCCTCTTCCGCCTCTAAGTGTTGTCAGCATGTAGGATCTGGAACTGCAGGAGCCATTTGGGCACCTCGAGGAATCTGGCGTTAGATGACCAACCAGATGTGGAGGATATGGGGTGGAGAGGCATTGAACTAACCAAGGCCACTCAGGGCTTCTCCTTGGAAGACGATCCATTTTCCTGATTGTCCAAACCCCTTCTGCTTGGGTTTTCTGTCAGACTCTACCTGTATGTATCCTGACTAATACCCAAGGCTGGGTGAGTCACCTCTGCCAGCCCTGGCAAGGCCACATTTGGAGTCCCATACATATCCACATACAGCTGGGCCCATGGGTTGCTTTAGCTCTGCAGTCTCAGACCTACCTCTGTTCCCAGGGCCCAAGCTTGCTGGGGTCTACCTCGCTTGGCCCTACGTGTGGGCTAGGGGTGGGGATGGAGGGTGTCCAGCCCTGTCCTCTGCTCTGTCTTGTTGAAAGGTCACCAGGCAGTGCTTTGCCCAGGCCTGAGAGATGATAACAGCATGTAGGGCAAGGTGTGAGCCAGAAAACAAGGGGAATGTGTAGAGGTGAGACTTGGGCTCCATTCACTCATTTAACTAGTCATTCACACACTTGTTTATGCGTTCATTCAACAACTATACATTGAATACTATATGGATTGAACATCTACTATGTTAAGTGCCCTGTCCAAAGACTTAGCACAAGGGTTGGGAAACTTTTTCTGTTACGGGCCAGGTAGTAAATATTTTCAGCTTTGTGAGCCATATGGTCTCTGTTGCAATTACTCAGCTCTGCCTTATAGAACAAAAGCAACGATAGACAATATGCTTGTTAAAAGTGGGCTTGGCTGTATTCCAATAAAAATTACAGTTGTTCCCCTTTATCCACAGGGGATAAGTTCCAAGACCTCCAGTGGATGCTGAAGCCATGGATGGTACCAAACCCTCTGCATGCTATGTTTTTTCCTGTACATAGATACCTATGATAAGGTTTAATTTATAAATTAGGTACAGTAAGTGGTTAACAACTCATAACAAAGTAGAATAATTATCACACTCTACTGTCATAAGACTTACTTAAATATGGTCTCTCTCTCTCTCTCAAAATGCCTTACTGTACTGTACCACAGGTAACTAGAACCGTGAAAATTGAAACTGTGGATAAGGAGGGACTACTATATTTATAGAAGCAAATGGTGGGCCAGATTTGGCCACTGTCTGTAATTTGCCAATTCCTGACTTAGAATATGCAGTTGGAGAAGGTGGTGGGAGATACTGTAGATTAAGTAAAGCCTTGAATAGCAGCAGAGAATATGAATTTTATTGAAAGGCTGATGGGAATTTGAAGAATGTTTATGCCGGAAAACAATGAAATTAAGGTGGGTGACAGGGATTGATTCAGCACCAGCCTCCTTGCCAGGCACTCGTGATTCCTTCACTTACTCAATGAATATTGATTGAATGTCTACCATGTCCAGACACTGTCCTAGGTGTAGGGCAGACAGTGGTGAGCAGGGCAGACAGTGGTGAGC
This sequence comes from Colobus angolensis palliatus, assembly GCF_000951035.1. Taxonomy (NCBI): domain Eukaryota; kingdom Metazoa; phylum Chordata; class Mammalia; order Primates; family Cercopithecidae; genus Colobus; species Colobus angolensis. The sequence continues at coordinate 6,257,609 of NW_012117043.1, read as the reverse complement.
AAGGCAGTCAAGATGCTTATCTTTGTGGAGCTTATTCTCTCCCAAGTTCTCCGTGCTTTGTGATCTAGTCCTCGCCTACCCTGCCAGCCTCAAATTCTCCCACTCCCCACCCACTAAACCACTCAAAATTCCGGAATGTTCTTTCCCACTTCTGTGACTTTGCACTTGCTGGTGTCTCATCCTGGAATGCCCTCATTCGCCTTGTCCACCTGCTGAAGGCCTTAGAGCCCAGTGGAGTCGCCTCCTTGTGAAGCCTTTGCCCCCAGCTTTCCCTGGGAGAGAATTGGTCACTCCTTCTGGGCTCCCCCACACTTTGTACCCACCTTAGCTCAAGTGCTTCTCATGTGACATTGGAATTATTTGTTCATAAGCCTGTCACTTCTATAAGAGCATGGGTTTCTCAGGGTGCTGCGACCCCAGCAACTGGCAGAGGCCAGGCATATCAAAGTGGCCCAACAAGTGTTTGTGAATGAATGAATGAATGAATGAATGAATGAAAATATCTTTGGGAAAAGAGAGAGTTATGCCAGAAAAAAAGGTGGGAGACCTCAAACCTGAGAAGAAGGATGTCCGCTACCTTAGGGATCTAAATGTTTAGAAGATACAAGGGATCTTATTTACAGGCTTAAATCTCCGGTCGAAAATTATTTGTTGAGTGTGAACAATAATACAGTCTCTCCCTCTCTGAAATGCCATGGTGAGGACTCCTTTGTCTGATTAAGGGCTGTCAGTAGTGACTGATGGGCTCCCGCTGGATAGCTGAAACCTCTCTCCTCCTGACAGCACGAGTGATAGCCGAGCGGAAGTTGACCCCAGCTGACATAGTCATCTTAAAATATCTCGAGAAGACCAGTGATGAAGGAGTCTGTGATGTCAGGACTCAGCTGGGGGCCAAACCAAAAGGACCCCAAGAAACTAGCCCTGGGTGAATTGTATTCCAGGAAGCAGCTCGATATCCAGCCAGAATGAATGCAAGACCATCATCAGCAATATCAAGAAGCGTTTATTCAGCATGTATTGGCACGTGGTACTAGATTCAGTTCAGATCCAGATCCAGAGAATAACATAGACACAGCCGTTCTCCAATGGCACCTTGCAACACACAAAGAAACGTAAGGATTCAGCCATTGCTATGGGCCTTTCTGGTTTACAAAGAGCTTTCAGCAGCACAGGGAAGGAAATAGAACAGGTTTGAATATTATTTCCACTTTAGAGGTGAGGAAACCAAGGCTCAGGTTAAGTGCCTTGTCCAAATTCACACAGCTAGGAAGGTCAGAGCAGGGATCTCTTTCAGAGCAGCAAACAAATAGCACACTCAAGGGTTCAATAAAGACATTCTTTAAAGAGCCATGGGCAGGGCCAAGGGAACCAACAATGAACTGAGAGGCACCCTCAAGGTTATGGGCTGAATTCTGTCCCCCAAAGAAGACACATTGCAATCCTAACCCCCAGTATCTCAGATGTAACCTTATTTGGAAATGGAGTTGATGCAGATGTAATCGGTGAAGATGAGGTCACACTGGAGAAGGGTGGGCCTTGGGCAGTATGATTGGTGTCCTTATGAAAAGAGAAGAGACACCAAGGCAGACACCTGAGGGGAGAAGGCCATGTGAGATGGAGGCAGGGACTGAAGTGGTGCAGCTGCCAGTGAGGATCTCCAAGGACACCAGCAGCCACCGGAAGCTGGGAAGAGGCAAGGAAGTGTTCTCTACAGTGTTGGAGGGAGCACGACCTGGCTCATGCGTTCATTTGGGGCCTCAGCAACACAGCAAAGTAGGTGGAACAGAGAGGAATATTAAGTCCACTTTAGAGGTGAAGAAACCAAGGCTTAGATCTAGCCTCCAGAACTGTGAGAGAATACATCTCTGTTCCTTCAAGCCATCCAGACTGTGGGGCTTTCTTACTGCAGCCTTAGGAACCTAATACACTGAGGTTGGCAACAGTGGGCACCCCTAGGCCTCAAGGGAGCATGTTGTAGCAGTCCAGGGAGAGCAGAATTCACAGAAGCGGGGCTGCCTGACAGGAAGGGTGACGCTGCTACTGCCAGTCACCATCCCTTGAGGAGGAAGCTGAGCAAACAAATGCCCTGACCCCTCTCTGCTTTCCTCCCGCAAAGTCTCCCCGCATCTCCCCCATCAGTCAAACCTAACAGGGAGCCAGTGGGCAACAGGGTGAGGGTGATGCAGTTTGCAGGTGATGCAGTTTGCAGGGTGAGGGTGATGCAGTTTGCAGGGTGAGGGTGATGCAGTTTGCACCCTGGGTCTAAGAATAGGTTGGGAGGGTGGGGAGAGGCCTGGGAGAGCCACTGGAGACCTCCCAGCACAGAGTCAAGCCCATGTCCGGAGCTCATGCCTCACCAACATGCTTGTTGAGGAAGGGACTCTAAAGACACAGAAAGGACAGTTTCCACCGTTTGGAAACCTGTAGTTTCACAAGGAGCCCACAAATGCCTGGAAAGCAGAACCACGTTGATCTGTGCAGCAAAGAAATCAGTGTGCAGGAAAAGCATGTGCTTGTGGTTAGCAGAAGGCAGGGTGGTCAGAGACACCTTCCCACCTCCCCTCACGATGCCTCATTGTCCTCGATGTAAACTAGGAGTATTGCTTCCTTACCAAGGAATAGCCAGAGAGGTCACAGTGGAGGCAGGAGTCCTCGGTCTAGTGGCTCCCGCCTTGCCACATGCGTGCTGCAGAGCTGCAGGCAGACTGGAACCAGAGAGAGCAATCCTGTCACCAGACCCCAGCCTCACCATCCCCACCACAGCAGGCCTGAGCTCCCGGGTGGCCTCTGCCCCAGCACCTCTTCCACCGGCAGGTAGCTTCCTGGAACCTCAGCACAAAGAACTCTGCAGAGCCCCAGAATGGATCCACAGGGTTTCTCAGGGAAAGGGCAGACAGGCTGAAGCCTGAGAGTGTGGGGAACCCCCACCAGGCTAGTAAAGGTCACGAGGACAGAGAGGCAGCCTGCTCCAACAGACAGACAGAGCAACCGGGGAGAGGATCCCTCAAGACTCGCAGATGGAAAGGTCTGTCCTCAGCAGTGCACTTGACTATAAGACCGTCCTTCTCTGACTAGGACTTACGCTGAGGCTTTAATTATAGCTTGTCACTCATGCACCGTCCCCGGGAGATGGCTGAGCGGGATGGCAAAGGAAATGAAACTCTCGCTTCAGATGGCTCATTCTGTCTGTCAGGAAATTTCAAACTCACAAACAATAATATCCTGAATTGTGGCAGAGCAGTGCCTCCTAAGCGCTCAGCCCGCTCCCCCACCCAGTCCCTGCCTCCCAGTCCAGGCCCCACCAATGAGTCACTCCTTGCTGGGGTGGGACAACTGCTGCCAGACGCCATTCCTCACCCTATCCCAGCCAGGCAAAGTGACTGACACAAGGTCACCCAGCAGACAGCTGGTGGAGCAGGGAGAGCTACGAGCATTGCATTGCTGTGAGCATAGCATTGTAGGTTCTTTTCTGACTCTTCAGCATCCCAGAAGGGCAGGCCCCAGCCATGATAATAGGAACGGTTTATGATCCTCTCTGGCTGCCAGGAGCTAAGGCTTTGTGTAAACCATCTCACTTAATCCTCTCGGCAGGATTGAATTGGTTTGTAATTATTATCCTCACTTTTCATGAACAAAATGCAAGACTAGAGAGTTTGTTCAAGGTCACACAGCTAGAACCAGGCCTTGAACCCAGGTTGCCCAACAACAGAGCCTGTGCTCCTAAACCCATACTTGTCCTTACACTTGGACCTAGATAAGGAGGTGGCAAACCTGGAGTTGTAGCCATTCCCTTCTGCCAAGGGGCACAGATTGTTTCTGGAAGCATTCAACAAAGGGCATCCCCCACATGACGGAGACAGACTGTCCTTGAGCTCTGGCAGAGTCGGCTGTGAGTGTCAGGGGTAGGGGGGGTGTCCTTGCATCTGGTCCTCAGGTTGGCCTGCTGCAGTGCTGGTAGCAGGGAGGGGAGCTGTGGCTCAGGCCTGGCTCCCGGCAGCTCAGCCATGAGATCTGTGCTCTCACTGGGCAGCTTCACATCCCTCAGCCCCTGAGTCTTGAGTGGGACGTCTAGAATGGACTAGAGTTAGGCTTAAAACAGGACATCAGCAACTTGGGGCCAGTGTGACCCAGAGGAGCATGGGGCATGCCACACAGCCCCCTTCCCAGCAACAGGGCCCAGAGACCACTAGCCTCCCTGCTGGCAGTCTCCCTGGGCCACCCAGGAATAAGCTGCTTTGGATTACCTGAATCACCAAGGTTTCCACCTGCTTTGGGAAAAGAGGAATTTCAGCCTTAATACACTCCAGGACAAGAAAAATCAAGTACGGTGCCAATGGGGAAGGGCAGAGCATCTTTGCTGGGGTGTGGTCTAGAAGTGAGAGGACCTGATCCAAATCCTGGTTCCCATCTTGCTAGTTGTGGGGCTTTCAGCAGGTCCCTGAACCCCTGTGAGCCTTGGCTTCCATGGATATAGGCCTTTAGTAATGTGATGGGAGGGGAGGCATTTGGCCCCATGATTAGGCCTCAGGCCTTTAGTGGGCCTGTGCCCCTGGGCTTCACAATGCTTCTCAATTTTTTCAGCCCCTTAGGTGGAACAGGAAGGCTAGAAGACAGGGGCTTCAGTTGGGTGTTTTTCTTCCTCTAGGTAGGTTAGGCTCTGATAAAATTCCAGCAGGGACTGGGCACAGTGGCTCACTCCTGTGATCCCAGCACTTTGAGAGGCCAAGGTGGGAGGATTACTTTAGCTCAGGAGTTCGAGACCAGCCTGGGCAACATGGTGAAACCCAACCTCTACAAAAGATTTTTTTTTTTTTTTTAATTAGCCATATGTGGTGGTGCATGCTTGTGGTACCAGCTACTCAGGAGGCTAAGGCGGGAGGATCACTTGAGCCTTGCAGGTATGTGGCAGGCCAGGTCTCACTAACGCGGGCCTCCATAACAACTGTGTCAGTACTGACTGAGTGGTTAAGTATAAAATTCAAATTTTTATTTGGTTAAGTTAAATATAAAAAGCCGGTGCCCTTATACAAAGGCTGGAATGTAACAAAAGCCCATCAAGAGTTTTGTCTAGGCCTTTCCTGGGCCTTAAAGCATGATAAAATAACGAAGGAATTCTTAACAGGACCCATTTAGGATTAAACAAGTTTTATTGTGGGTCTGAAGAAACTCCCCAGGGCTCCACAAATAAGTTTATTAGAGGTCTGAAGGAACTCCCCAAACTTCAGTGATTTAGCAGGAGACAAGATAAGGGTAATTACCCCAGTACCTGGACCCATTTGGATGAAGTAAATTTACTGAGGCTCCAGTGGAACGTCTTCAGGACTCAGACCTTGGTAATAGATTAAAAGAAGTTAATCACTTATGTCTTTAGATGAATGCACACTTGTGCATAGACATATAGCCTAGAAGGTATATCAGTTCTGGAAAACTCTATAATTTGGAGTTGGTCTGGCAATAATTTCCAGGCCTTCTCCCTGTCACCAGTTGCAGAAATAAAAACTCTCTTCCTCCCCAATTCATCTGCATCTCATTATTGGGCCACAAGAAATAGCAGCCCAATCCTCAGTTTGGTCTGGGAACAGGTAGAGGCTGCAGCAAGCTACGATCGCATCACTGTACTCCAGCATGGGCAACAGAGTGAGACCTTGTCCAATATATATATATTTAAAAAAAAAAAAAAAAAAACACACACCGAGCACAGTGGCTCACGCCTATAATCCCAGCACTTTGGGAGGCTGAGGTGGGTGGATCACCAGAGGTCGGGAGTTCGAGACCAGCCTGACCAACATGGAGAAACCCCATTTCTACTAAAAACACAAAATTAGCTGTGTGTAGTGGCACATGCCTGTAATCCCAGCTACTTGGGAGGCTGAGGCAGAAGAATCACTGGAACCGAGGAGCCAGAGGTTGCAGTGAGCTGAGATCACGCTGTTGCATTCCAGCCTGGGCAACAAAAGCAAAACTCCATCTCAACAACAACAACAAGAACAAAAAACCTCCAGCAGATTAGGCTCCTGATGGCAGGACTCGGTAAGAATAGAATGCTCTGAGTATTTCAGAATGTTTTCTTTTCCCCTCCCCACCACCAGATTTTTCTGTGCTATTCACTGTGATGACCAGGTGGGCTGTGGGGGCCTGGTGACCTGGTTCCCCCAAGGCTCTTCTTTCTCAGGGTTTCCCGTGCAAAGCCTCCAGGAATTTGTCAATTACAGGGTATGTTTTACCCCGGAACTGGTTCCCATGGAAATTTCCACTCCAATAAGTTGTGATTCTCTATATCCACCTGTCTGTCTTTATAATTTGGGGTGCAGTGGTTTGCCCGGTGGCCTCAATTCTGTGGGGGATATAAGAAGACTCGGTTTTCAGTTTGTCCAGTTTTGTACTTGTGATTACGATGGAGTGGTGGCTTCTGAGCGCCTTCTTGGCGTGTGTCTGTGGAAAAGGCTTGTGTGATGTGTTGAGTCCAGTGGACTCAGTTCATTCATTCAGTGCCCTCTTTGTGCTGGCATTGACTCAAGGTCTGTGTTCCTCGTCTTGCTATTCCTCACCTCCCAGAAGGAAAGGTGTTACAAACTTCACTTTACAGACAAGAAAAACTGAGGACCAGAGAAGTTAGGTCATGCAGCTGTGGGGGTGAAGGTTTGCAAGACTCCAAAGCCCACACGTCCGCATGCTGATCATGTGCTGCTGCTCGCTCTTAACGGTTCGGTCCCTCTCCCCGCAAATGCCCTCTGATCAGCCAAGCACACAGACCCACCCCTGGTCCCATGAGGAGGCTGTGGAGCACTCCATCTGTGCTCGGGTGAAGGGTTAAGCTGCCTCGCGTCATGGGAGGGAGGGTGCTGGCAGCCCCCTTATGGCAAGGTCCGGTTCCTGGGAAATATGCTCAAATGGTGCATTATAGTTTTATGAATCCAGCTCCTTCTGTTGTCCTGATTGAAGTACAGAATGCCTGGGGCAGGCTGCCCTCCTTCACAGACCCATTTGTCATGGGAATTGATTAGAAAAGAAAAAGGCAGCTTGATGGCTTGATTGCATTTGTTTGAGGCAGGAGGAGGACTGCCACCTGTCTCTGCCACCCTCGGCTTGGCTGGACCAAAGGAAGTGCCGGCTCTTTGTCCCAAAGCAAGAGTGCCTTGAGGAGTGCCGCAGATCCTGGGGGGAGCTGGTGGGGTCAACATGGTAGGGAAGCAGGGTCTTCTGAGCCTGGGGTTTGGGGCAGTGATGCGCCCTCTTGGCCTTGGAGGAGGCGGGGACACAGAGGAGCATCTGCTCTGAGGCCACTCGCCAGAGGCTTCAGAAGAGGGCTGCTCTGCCTTCAGGGTCAGAGGCAAAGAAACGGGCAGCTTAGTCTGTTTCTAAGCAGAACCTCCCACACCAAGTGGCAAGGGAACAAGCCCCAGGAAATGAAGGGTAGAATGAAGGAGGGTAGTCTTAGGGGTTCACTGTTCCCACATCCAGATTGTCCCAATGTAGCAACAGAGTGTGCCACTCAGCTCCCCCCGCTTCCGTGTGATTCACTGTGAGGTAAAGTTCAGACCCTGAGCAAGGCAGCCACGATGTTTGAGCCACCTACAGGCAGCAGGGCTACATTTATCCCTAGTTCCTGGGAAAGCCGCAATATCTCAGACCATTGGACCCACCTTGTCATTCAACAGACGAGGAGGGACTTGCCCAAGGGCACACAAAGACACTTGGCAAAGCCAAGGCCTGACCCACCTCTTGACTCTCAGATGAGGTGGCAAGAGAGAATGGGATCAACCACTGTCCTTGGCCATCAGGACAGTGAGGAAAAGAACAGCACCCCTTGCCAGGGTGAGCAGCTGAATTAACCTTGGCCTTCAGCAGGGAGACCGAGGCCTCTGACAGTCTGTCCTCTTGGCCAGCTTGCAGTAAGCCCCTGTTTCAGGTTCTCACATGTCTACACCCTGGTCATTGCTGCTCCAGGGCTGAGAGATGCTGCAGGGAAGGAAGGAGGGGGGAGGGAAGGGCAGGAGGAGGGCAGTCAGTGCCAGGAGACTCAGGGGACACTGAGAGGGAAGAGCAGGCTTATTGACCTACAGCACACCGGGACGGATTTCCATATTCAGCACATACTGGAAGAATAAACTCATTGAGATGCCACATTGCTTTCCAAGATGTCCCAAGAGGCACAGGGTTGGAAAGGCCTAGACAGAGCTAGGAGTGTTCCTCCATCTTGGGCAGAAGGCAGAAAGACACCTCCTCCAGGACTGGCCAGCAGAGGCCTCACAGCTCCCTGCAGCCTCAGACACTTGATGCCCCCAGCTGTCACTGAGGTCCAGCAGAGCCGCCCCTGGAGCTGAGCCACTCTCTCACTCTGGAAGATTGTGCACACACACGGTAGATAAAGGGAACGCACTCTGGGGAAACAGGAACCCATCTTCCAGCTCTTACACACCTGTCCCAGATTCAGCTGAATGTCTTCCATGTACCAGGTCTGGGGATAGTAGGATGTGACTATAACTCAGAAACATCTTCCAAAGGGCTTATAGTCTGATGATGCAGGTGACTGCAAACAGGTGACTGCAACATGGGGTTTAAAAGGCCAAGATGCCAGTAAGCAAAGGTATTATGGAAACACAGGACTTTTAGCCAGAAAGGAGGGTCAGGGCTTGCAGGCTTGGAGGGTGTCAGGCTTCCTGCAAGAGCTGCGTCTGAGAGGACAGGGAGGAGTTAGCTGGTCTGAGTGGTGTGACCTAAGGCAGAAGGCAAAAGCAGCACTGGGCCTAGACACAGAGCTGGAAAAGAGCATGTTGTGCTTGGAGGATTAGAGGAGGGTGGTGTTGTCAAGCTCAGAAGGAGAGGCTGGGGAGGCAGCTGGGGCCAGGGCTGCAGAGCTCAGATGAGCTTCCAGGGCAAAGGGCAGCATGGTGATCAGAGCCTGGTCCCTACTGGGCCCATCTTCTGTGGTCCTTTCCCCTTCCATAGGTGCTGTTCCTTTCCTGGCTATGTGCTGCCAGAGGGACCCCAAGGCTCCACCTGTCATGTAGCCCCATCCAATGTCACTCCCAGGCCCTATAGGCCAAGTCTATGCAGCTCATCTGTCTCCCACCCATGGCCCCTCAGTCAGTCCATCCACAAAATCTCCCCCTCACTTAAGGACACAGAACTCCCAAGGAGGGGAAGAGCGTGTAGCTAGCATCTGCTCCATGGGGCCCTTTAGATCCAGGGGAAAGATATGTGGCCAGGGCACTGCCAAAAGTTAGACCCCCCAAAAGCTTGGCGAAGGCCCACCGGGGTTTTGTTGGAGATGACCACCTGAGGGCTGGCATTCGCCTGCTCCTGGCGCTTCCCACCCTGGCTGCACACTGTCATCATCAGGGTTGTTCTCCTCAATAGCAACACCTGGGATCTCCCCAAACCAGTTAAATGGGTTCTCAGGGTGGGTCCCAAGCATGGGCATTTTTAAAAGGTCCCTGGGTGACTCCATCAGGCAGCTCAGGCTGAGAACCACCAGTCCATACCAAGCAACTTAGATCCCATCTTTCTTATTACGTCTTCTTCCTTTAATCTCACAACTTCTATCTCTCCCACTGGCTCTCTCCTTCCACCTGTTCCTTCTCTTCTTCTCCAAGACTGACCCCTCTGCTAAGCCCTGGATCTCACCTCCTCCCATCACTTGGGGAACCACACTCCAAAGAAAACAATGATACTAATAGTCATAAGAATAATAGCAGCCGGTATTCATGGAGAGCTTAATCTGTACCAGGCATATGAATGTTTTCATTTGGATTTTGTCCTCAGAACAACCCTTTACTATAGGTACTATCATTGTCCCTCATTTCAGAAAAAGAAACTGAGTTCCAGGGAGGTGAAGTATGAAATCATATAAGACCAAGGCCCTGGCACAACTGAGCAGCAGGAGCAGAACTCACACCTAGGTGCCTGTGGCACCAACGCCTAGTCCTTAACTGTCATGGAGAGCACCTCTCCATCACTACCTTGGACCTCCCATGTCTTCAACCTCCATGAACTTGCACTTCCTTGGCAGGTTGATCTTCCAGCATTCTCAGCCTTTCCATGCCAGTCACTGAGTTAGCCTGCAAGTTCTAGAGCAGACACAGGACACTCTGTGTCCCCTGTGTCTCCACAAGGTTTCTCCCCAGGTACATGCTCGGGGCAGGTGAGCCCTGGGCCCCCAGGGCTCTGGAAAGGTTTTGTTATAACCTGCTTACTTGTCAGTCACACCCATCATATGGTGAGCCCTTCAAGGTAGGACCTATGATCTTACTTTTTAGGGAGGAGAAAAGGATCATCTGACTTAAATAAACTGAAGTTTCCAAAATATTCCACCAGCTTGAAAAATGCTCTGTTGTACCCAGATGCCTATTTGATGCCCAAAGAATGCAACTGCTTGCATGCAGCCACTCCATCCACACTGCTTCCCCCTTGCCTATGGGGCCTTGTGCCATGAAGATGATCAGTAAGACATTTTTAGGTTTCTGCCCTGGTTAGAGTGAGAAGGAACCTGGCAGGGGGTTATGACATGGGGCACAGCAGATGTGTGTGCTATGAGGCATGCAGAGGAGAGATGTGTGGGTGTGGGTATGGGTATGGGACATGGGGTGACAGGCATACAAAGTGTGTGCATGGGTGTGATGCATGTGTATATGGTGTGATGGGTGTGTCTCATGGGGGGCACATGTCTGGGAGTAATTTTTGTGCAGTGCATTGAAGTGTGGTTTGCTGTATGTATGATTTGCAGATGATGTGATGTATACTTGTTATGTGGTGTGTGGTATGTTTCTATAGCACGTGTGGCATATATGTGATATGTGTTATGTATGTGGCCTGGGATATGATGTGTGTGACCACAGTGTGTGAAAGGGTATGAGGTATGGGGTCATTTGTGTATGGTGTTACGTATGAGGTGAGTGATCTGTGACACGAGGAAGGAAAGAGATTTAGCCCCTCTCATTCCCACTTCTGGCTTCTCTGCTCAGCCTGGGTTCTGTAGGCACCTTCACTCATGCAGTAAGACTCACAGACTGAGACCCAAGGAGTCCCATCCTGAAAGTGATGCAGCAGCCATCCCAGGAAGGGAGAGCTTGGGCTCAGCACTCCCCATCAAAGTAAAACCAGACTTTCTTCATTTTCTCAGCTGCTGAGAGCCCTGTAACCTGGGAGCTCAGCTTCAGGAATGCCAACAAGGAGAGGACAGAGTCCTATAAATGGTCAAGACCCCACTGCCTGTAAGTAAGCAGTGAATGGGGAAAGCCCATATTCTTAAGTCTCTTCCCAAACCCAGATGGTCAGTTGATGGGCAGAACATTGTAGACAAAACATTGAATTGAAAATAGAATTCCTATTTATCTTCTCCAGTTCACAATGGGCTCAGCCCCATGCCTGATGTAACCCTGCTAAAATCTGGACTCACGTGACTCATTGAGAATTATTATGACCAAGAAGCACAATGCAATGCCGTTCCTTACTCTCTGTCTTAGCACCACTAAAGGAGACTCAGATCCATGGACTCCAACAACACTTATTAAAATCTCATTCATTCTACTTCCTTCTTTCCTTGCAGCTGCTTGGGTGTAACTCTCCTCAACCCCCTGAAAAAGCTCCTCCTGGCTCCCAGTTCGTGAAATTCTCCTCTGCTCTTCCTACCTCATCCAGCACTTTAAGATGTAGAATAACTTGGCCTTTCTGCCCACAAGAAGGAAGCATTTTTTTTATAGGGGCTGGGGGTAGGATGGTGATTTCAGGATCCTCTTTGTAGAAGAGGAATGTCAGGGAATAGCACCACATTTGAGAATCTTGGATCCTGGTGCACTAAACTGTGTGGCCTATATGAGCTGCATGTTCTCCCTGAGACTCTTTCCACATAAGGCAACAATTATCCTAGCAACTCACTGGTTCACAGAATTAAAATCTGCTAAAGAGCCATGCTAATACCCAGACAAAGCTTTAGGAGAAAAGAATAATACATTGATGAGTTATCTTTCTTACCTGTCCATTAGCAAGGCAGTACCCATGGCAGTGCAGTGCAGGACAGCAACCTTGACCAGAACTGATGGAAAGCTGCAGAGATGCCACTGGAAACTCAAATTGGAAGTCAGTGCCAGCATTTTAATACCTTTCTATAGTATTGAGTTAGGGTTTGGGGAAGGCTGGGAGGGTTTACAAGTGACATTCCTTCATTACCTAGGACAGAGAAGGAGGACTCGCGCGCACACGCACACACACACACACACACACACACACACACACAATGTTCTTGTTTCATCTTTCTACATCCATCCTCAATTTTTCTGAATCTCATTTTCCTCACTTGTGAAATGAAGGTGACAACTGCATAGAACAATCCTTTAGAACCAGACTTTGGAACCTATTCTGCCTTTTCTTACTAGATGTGAGACCTCAGACAAGCGATTCAACCACTCTAGGTCAGTTAGCGATTACAGAAAAACAAGCTACTTTAAAACTTAATGGCTTAAAACAACAATCGGTTATTATTTCTCATGAGTCTATGAGTAGCCTGGGTGGTTCTGCTGATGTGAGCCAGACTTGATTGATCTTGGCTGAGGTCACTCATGCATCTACAGTCAGCTGGCAGATCAGCTGGGGGCTGGCTGGTCTAGGATGGCCTTGGCTGGGATAACTTGGCTCTGCTCCACATGGTCTCTCATCCTCCAGGAGAGCCTAGGCTTGTTCTCGTAATGGTGTTTATTTCCAAGAGAGTGAGTGGAAGCACACCTGGGCTTTTTCAAGCCTGTGCCTGCATTAAGTTTTCTGCCATCCCATTGACCAAAGAGTCATTTGACTGAACCTGGAGTCAGAATGGAAGAGGCCTGTAAAGTTACGGGGCAAATGGTGGGATCACAGGGAGGCAAGTAATAAGTGTTGTCAGTGTAATCAATCTACCACACCCTTTAAGCTCAGTTTCCTTATTTTCTTTTAATTGAGGTGAAATTCACATAACATAAAATTAACCTTTTTTTTTTTTTTTTGACACAGAGTCTCAGTCTGTCACCTAGGCTAGAATGCAGTGGTGCCATCTTGGCTTACTGCAGCCTCCACCTCCTGGGTTCAAGCAATTCTCATGCTTTACCTCCCAAGTAGCTGAGACTCCCAAGTAGCTGAGACTACAGGCACCCGCCACCATGCTTGGCTAAATTTTTGTATTTTTAGTAGAGACACGGTTTCACCATGTTGGCCAGGCTGGTCTCAAACTCCTGACCTCAGGTGATCCACCCACCTCGGCCTCCCAAAGTGCTGGGATTACAGGCATGAGCCACAGTGCCCGACCAAATTAACCATTTTAAAGTGCACAATTCAGTGATATTTGGTACATTCACAATGTTATGCAATCACTACCTTTATCTAAGTTTTCAACGTTTTAGTTACCGTAAAACAAAACCTCACAGTATTAAGCAGGTACTCCTCATCTCCTCCTCTGTCCTCTCCAGCCCCTGACAACCACAAAACTGTTCACTGTCTCTATCAATTTACTTATTCTGGATATTTCATATAAATAGAATATGTGAACGGTGTCTGGCTTCTTTGACTTAACATAATATTTTTGAGTTTTATCCATGTTGTAGCATATATGAGCACTTCATTCCTTTTTATGGCATAATATTCCTTTGTATGAACATGGCACAATTTGCTGATTCATTCATTTATTGCTGGATATTTGGGGTGTTTTCATGCTTTGGTTATTGCAAATGATGCTGTGATAACATTAATGTACAAATATTTGTTTGAGTAACTGTTTTCAATTCCTTTGGGTCTATTCCCCCCAAAAGAGTAGAATTGCTGGGTCATATGACAATTTTACATATAACATTTTGAGGAACTCAGTTTCCCTTATTTTCAAAATGGATTACTTTGTGGACATGCTGAGAGGTTTAGAGCGTGCGTGTGAAGTGTCTTGCACAGAGTACGACTTCAATAAAGGGTGTATATAACTATTCTCTTGTTCCTTCATTCAATAACCATTTATTGAGCCCAGGATCAGGAATTATGTGAGATGCTAGATAGATACGTGGATATAGAAGATATAAAATATCCATAAAACATATGCCTATATTTTTATAGACATATAAATATATCCCCAGGGTCCCTTCCAGCTCAGACTTACAATGGTTCCCTCCTTGGTTCTCGCGTGGTGTGTCCTTCACAAACAGAAGACAAAAGGCTCTCTCTCCCTCCCTCCCTAACTGAGTCCCCAGGAGGCGGCTGGCTTCATTGCTCCCCACCTGAATCAGTTCAGACCACCTATTTCAGATCTGTCGGCTCTTATAAATGTAGCCACACACCCGCAAAGTGAGATAAAATGGCAATGTGATTAGTGTGTGTGTGAGTGCGAATGCTCATGTGTCCCTGTCTCATTGCTTTTGTAAAGATTAATACATCAGAGCAAGCACTTACGAAAGGAAGAATAAAAAACAACAAGCGGGTCCAATTCTCCAGACATTCAATAACCGAATGTCACCCACATGGTAAGCAATAAAATAAAAATATATGCTTAGCTGAGGCAATATAAATATGATGTATATTTTGAAGTTGGATAACAGAACAGTGGCATAAAAATAATACCCAGTGGCAAATTCAGGAAAGAGACCTTTTAAAAACACAGAATGTCTTTGGGCTGCCATTCCTAAAATATCACAGCATCTCAAGCAGTAAAGCAGGGCTTGGTTTAAATCTGACAGGAGCACCTCGTGTAATGAGGGCATGGAAACTCTTGCCAGCATCCCATTGTCAAGGCGACATCTACTTCCCCTGCACCCCCCACTACCCCACTCCTGAGAACTGCCCTCTCTACAATCTACTAGCTCCATCCCCTTTGCCTGTCTCAATAACCCCTTACTTTTCTTTCTTTCTTTTTTCTTTTTTTTTTTTGAGACAGAGTCTCGCTCTGTCACCCTGGCTGGAGTGCAATGGCACGAGCTCGGCTCACTGCAACCTCCACCGCTTGGATTCAAGCAATTCTCCTCCCTCAGCCTCCTGATTAGCTGGGATTACATGTGTGTGCCACCACGCCCAGCTAATTTTTGTACTTTTAGTAAAGACAGGGTTTCTCCATGTTGGTCAGGCTGCTCTCGAACTCCTGACCTCAGGTGATCCACTGCCTCAGCCCTCCAAACTGTTGGGATTGCAGGCGTGAGCCACCGCGCCCAGTCTCAATAATCCTTTACTCTTTAAAACTCCTTCACAGACATAATTCCATTCAGCCTTTACAACCTGCCTCTGAGGTTGGGAGGACAGGTATCATTATTGCCATTTTATAGATGAGGAAATAGAGGCCACATAAGTGGTCTGAAACCTAGGACTGAAACACCACCTACCTGCCCCTCCACCCCAGAAAGAAAAAATGTCTTCCCTGTATTAGAAACTGTCAGTTTCTGCTCACATGTGCATACACACACATACATACACACACACACACACACACACACAAATCATTAAAAGGATTTCTGTGCAAAACCGACTCCTCCCTCTGTGACCCGGTACAAATCTTGATTCCTGGCTACTATTTGTTTAGGCAATACAATCCAATTTTTTGTACCAACCAAACAAAATATAATTAGAAAGTAAATCCGGCCGGGCGCGGTGGCTCAAGCCTGTAATCCCAGCACTTTGGGAGGCCGAGACGGGCGGATCACGAGGTCAGCAGATCGAGACCATCCTGGCTAACAATGTGAAACCCCGTCTCTACTAAAAAATACAAAAAACTAGCCGGGCGAGGTGGCGGGCGCCTGTAGTCCCAGCTACTCCGGAGGCTGAGGCAGGAGAATGGTGTGAACCCGGGAGGCGGAGCTTGCAGTGAGCTGAGATCCGGCCACTGCACTCCAGCCTGGGCGACAGAGCCAGACTCCGTCTCAAAAAAAAAGAAAGTAAATCCGAGAGTGTATTGTAAACATCAAAATATATCAATGGTAGATGGCTATGCACTTCTTAAAACACGCACCTTTTGCAAGTCTTAGTTACTGAGATTCTAACCAGAAAATGGAAGTCCGAAAATTTGTGGAATTTGCCCAAGGCCTTGAAATGAGAACTCCAGGATTGAAATGCACGTCGTTGCTGCAGAGGAAAGAACCACCCGTTACGTGTTTCTAAGCAAATCACTTGGCCTCTCTGAGTTTTCATTTCCCCGTGATGGAGAGAGTAGAAGGAGAAGATCTCTAAGCTGCTTTCTAGCTCTGAAATGCTCTAATTTTATCTCTAGAAAAAAAGACAAATGTTGCTCAGGGAAAGCCCTATGTTGTCCACAGAGGGGTCAGTCAAATCTTTCTGATGGAACCCTAACCTCTAATGCTTTCCTGTCGGGGGAAAGTCTATTTTAGGAGCAAGAAGACACGGCACTGGTCCTGTATCAGCCACTAATCACTATGTAACCTTGAACGTCTCCTCTGCTAAATGAGAAATTTGGACTTGATGAATATGAGAAATAAATGTCACCTCAAGTGCCACTCTGACCAATATAGATAGTGGCTACCTGGGAGTGAGATGTTTAGAAAAAAATATGAATCTCCCTCCGACTCAAGAAGGAAGAGTGTTGGGATGGATGACTGATGTCTGCCAGCTGCGAGGGCTGCAGGCAGTGCACGTGGCCTTTGCCATCCCTGGGGTAGATGCTCTCTAAGATGTCTTACTTGAACTAATCCCCTGCGAGTAGCACACGGAAAACCAGGGGATTCAGAGTCACCGATGGACTAGAAGAAGAACTTGGCTCGTTCAACTGTTTTTATATTATCCAAGGCTTGGGTTTGAATAACCTGTCCCCTGATACCACTGTATTTTAGAAATTGCTACCTAAGGCAAATTCTCTACTTTTAAACTCATTTCCTGAGTCGGTCTTTTTAAGCCCCACATTAAATATTGATCTGCCCTGGAGAGATCTAATTTATTTAGTAGAGACATGTTTGACTCCGCCAGAACGGTCAAACTCAAAAATGGGGCCACACCCCTCCCAAAGCAATAACCATTGAGGATAGTGACAGACAAGCCAAGGGCACCAGAACCAGCGGCGTTCCACTCTCAGAGTCTCAGGGACAGGGCCTGCCTTCTGCTCTCACACAGGTAGCCCTCTCGCCCAAGATTATTGGAACCTCTCTGAAAACCTTTCCCAGGAGGCTGGTTTTCTGAAAGTCAAGGGGTCCACTCTGTGCCGGCCAGGCTAGGCTCTCCATCTGCCACCCCAAGGCCTGTTGGTCCACCATGGGAAACCCCAGAAACCTCTTCTGCTTGCTCCCAACAAGCTCTGTTTCTGGGGCTATCGTGACCAAGTTCCAACCTTCAGACTCTGCAACTCCTCCCTCAAGTCCTGATTCTGGCCCAGGAACAGAGACCCTGGTTCTAAACCTCAGCCCCGGTGAGCTTTGGCTTGATTGCCTTTCGGATTGACAACACGTTGGCTGTCTCCTGTTTGCACTTATTAGACTCAAAAGAGAAGCAAGAGAGAGACAGAAGGAGATTGGACCTGTTTCAACCTGGGGAGAAGAACCCCTATGTCCCACACAGCCAGCTCAGCACAGAGTGGATTGAAAGATTTGAGGTCCTGATCCAGCCTTGCCTTTGGATCTGACCTCTTCCACCTCTTGCACACAGAATCACCTGCTTCCATCACCCTACGCTCTGAGTTGATCCTGCGTAATTTCACTCCATGATCCAGGCTTCCAAGCACAAATGCCGAAGTTCCCTTCTGGGTCTCTGGCAACATCTGTTTGAGGCCTAGCAAACAAGAATCCCTGAGGCCAGGAACATAGCCTACCTTCTTGGGTTAGGGAACCGAATTATAATTAAAAATCTCAGCAAATTATCCTCCCCTACCTGCATTCCCTCTGTTAATTTACCCAAGTGTCCTATGAGGCCAGTAGCATCTTTATCCCCATGAGGAATATGGGGAAATTGAGGCTCCAAGTTTGTAGCCACTGACCACATATGGCCAATAAAATGAAATAAAACTTAAAATTCAGTTTCTAAATCCCAGTAGCTACATTTCAAATGCTCAGTAGCCACACATGCCTGGTGGTGACCGAACTGACCGTGCAGAATGACAGAACATTTGTATCATTGCAGAAGGTCCTATTGGACAGCACCGTTACCGTAAAGGGTAGAGTAACATCCCTGTGCCATGCAGAAACCGAGTAGCAGAGCTGGTACTTCAGCTAGGCCAGTTTGTCTATCCGCTACTCTTTTCTGATGTTAAAAGGAATCCAAAAAGAAAGGGTTGAGATGGTCAAGAGGTCAACAAAGAAATCTCACTCTTAGAGTGAAGCGTTTTGGAGGGCACATCTGAAAAGTTAAAGACCTTTTGACCACCTCCTGGTCACGTGACAGCTGTCACCAGCACCTGGTCATGATGCTGCAGTTTGCTCCATCAGACATCTCTTCCAGCCCTGGAGGAGCTTGGGGTTTGATCTCCCTGTGGCAGTTCTATCTCCTATCTCCCTGATGAAGGGGAGTCAAGCACACATTTGGGTACAAAAGAGTGCCTTGTACATCCTGCCAAGCTCCTGAGACCTCTTGGAGATGGTGAAGGTCAATCAAGGTCATTGATCTCCAGTTTTGATCCCTTTATCATTTATGACATGCCTTCTATGGCCTAGTATCTAATTCAGGCACTTTTTACATGTGTAACCTAGATAGTTTTTGGAGCCCATGTGGCTCCAGAATGTCCGTAAACTAAAAACTAAAAACAACTAAAAATAATCCCAGTCTGTATTTGTATCTCTCAATATTAAATGGGATTTGAATGATAAATCATAGCATCATTTATTTTTCTCACTGTATATTTGAATTTACACTTTATTTTATAAACATTTTTGTTTTTGTTTTTGTTTTTTGAAACAGAATCTTGCTCTGTCATCCAGGCTGGAGTGCAGTGGTGCCATCTCAGCTCACTGCAACCTCCACCTGCAGAGTTCAAGTGATTCTTGGGCCTCAGCCCCCCAAGCAGTTGGGATTACAGGTGAGCACCACCATGCTCAGCTAATTTTTTTGTATTTTTAGTAGGGATGGGGTTTCGCCACATTGCTCAGGCTGGTCTCAAACTCCCAGCCTCAGGTGATCCACCCACCTCAGCCTCCCAAAGTGCTGGGATTACAGGCGTGAACTACCACACGTGGCCACTACGTTGTTCTTTTTATTGCCAAAAAACATTCCATTATATAAACATACCACATTTTGTCTATTCGTCAGTTGATGGACATTTGAGTTGTTTTCACTTTTAGGCTATTATGAACGATGCTGCCATGAACATTCACATACAAGTTTTTATGTGGAGATATGTTATTATTTGTATTGGGTATATACCTACGAGTGGAACTGCTGGGTCATAGGATAACTCTGCGTTTAACATGTTGAGAAACTGCCCAACTGTTCTCCAAGATGTCTGCACCATTTTACATTCCCATTCCCATCAGCAATGAGCACCCATTTCTCTATATCATTGCCAACACTTGTTATTGTCTAGTCTTTTGACAGTAGCCATATTAGTGGGGTGAAATGTATTGCATTGTGGTTTTGACTTACATTTCCCTAGTGTCTAAGGATACTGAATATCTTTTTGTGTGCCTGCTGATCATTTGTCTATTTTCTTGGGAGAAATGTTTATTCAGATCCTTTGCTAGCTTTTCAGTTGAGTTATCTTTTTATTAAGTTGTAAAAGTTATTTCTCCTTTTTTAGGATACAAGTCTCTTGCCAGATAAATGATTTGTAAATATCTTCTTCCATTCTGTGGATTGCCTTTTTCACTTTCTTAATGGTACCATTTGCAGAACAAAAGTTTTTAATCTTGATGAAATCCCATTTATCTATTTTTTTCTTTAATCGCTTGTTCCTTTTATGTCATATCTAAGATTTGCTCCTATGCTTTCTTCTAAGATTTTATGATTCTGGCTCTTATACACATCACTTCTTAATGCCTTCCTTCCCCTAACCCATTGACCTCCCCTCATCTCTCCTATACCTCTGCTGTCCAACCTCATTCTCAGGACTCATTCTCAACTACACACTGAAAAGACTTCTCTCTGAAAATCTGAGCCTGCCATGTTTTCTTTCTTACTTTTATCCTTCTCCTTGTTTCCTTCTAGTTATGTCTATTTTTTTCTTTCCCATGAATAAATCTCAGCCCTTTCTGAAGCAAGACCCTTAGCTTCCCCTCTTTAGTTCTGCATCAGAAAAGTCTAGAAATTGGGCTGGCTCTCTTAGATGACTAGGAGTAGAAGATTGCCATCTCTTATAATTTAATATATTTCCTTTTAGCACTGTTATACATGCCTTATCTCAATTACCTCTTAAACAAGCCTGGGAAGTTGGCCCCACAAATCCCAATTTGCAAATGGGGAAACAGAGGTCTTGGTGTGACAGAGATAATGTTTGTTAGATAAAGAATCATGTCTTAAATAGAAACCTAAGAAGCTGCAGAGTTAGAATCTGAACGCAGAACTTCTGACCACTGGCTCAGTGCTCTGCCGCAAAATGCTGCCTTTGCCCAGAGATTTCCTGTCAGCTGCTCTCAAAGGTCATATTGATAAACACCACTCACACAAACAGGCACAGATGATGCCACCACTTCCTATTCTATTCATCATATGTTTCCTGAGCAGCTACTCCTTGCTGGGCATTCATTGTGAGCTACATTCACTTCTGAAGCAGCCAAAAGGAGGAGAATAGGAGAGGAGATGGACAAAGCCCTGCGTTCCTCTTTGCCTTCTCACCTCTAACTCTGGAAGAGTTGCTATGTCTGCTGCATGAGTCACACCCAATACATCTGGATCCTGTGAAAGTCACTCTAGACTGACACCTGGTGAGTGTCAAAAAAAACATGCCCAAGGCTCACTGCTCTTAGCACTGGGTGGATTACTAAAAGGATTGGGTCAGATCAAGAGGCAAAGTTCTGCATGTGGAATGGAGCCAACGCCCAGATCCAAACCCTTGCTTCCCGGCCACACTGCACAACTCTGCCTAGCCATGCTCCTCCCTGAGTGCTTTCTTCTTCCCAGCACGGTGTATCAATTAAATAGACAAGGCTGAAGTTGTGCCAACGAGGTGAGTTCCCTCCCCTAGCCACACATGTTTGCTTTCCTGCATCTCAGCCACCTTGCTGCTCACCCCAGCATCCCAGCTTGCAGTGGACACAGGACTTGGGGTCCCAGGGAGGACTTCCTTGTCTACCAGTGGTTTTCATAAGATGGAGCCATATGTCTAGGATCTCAGCAGCACTCTGACTGCTGTGGATGCGGAGGGGGAGCAAGTAGAGCCTTGCAGCTTATAGAAAATCTTTGAGAACAACGGCTATTGGCATGGAGAAAACCATCTGTTATTTTTGTCTTCTATTTGTCTTAGAATTTCAGGGAAAGTGAGCAGTTGGGCTGCTCAACTTTATTGTTCACAGTTGGGAGCAGAAGAGTTGAAATGAGGAACTCCAGTTTCCAAAACTACAATGCAAAATTATCTCCTCTTGGCTTTATTTATTTTTTATTTTGTATTTTTTTTGAGACAAGGTCTTCCTCTGTTGGTCAGGCTGGAGTGCAGTGGCATGATGACAGCTCACTCTAGCTTTGAACTCCTGGACTCAAGTGATCCTCCTGCCTCAGCCTCCCAAGTAGCTAGGGCTACAGACATGCACCACCACACCCGGCTAATTTTTGTAGAGTCAGGGTCTCACTATGTTGCCCAGGCTGGCCTCGAACTCCTGGCCTCCAGTGAGCCTCTCGCCTTGGCCTTCCAAAACACTAGGATTACGGGCATAAGTCACCACACCCAGCCTCTCCTTGGCTCTTTAATCCACCATGGGTTTCCTCTGTCCTCCAGGACTAAGGGTGCAACTGTGAGTCGTGGTCTAATGAGGAATCTCAGGGGTCCCCAGAAGGATCTCAAAAGTTGCTCGGAAAAGGCCTCACTCTCAAATTTTCTTGCCAGATTGAGGTGGAAGGCAAGGATCGGAGAGTGGGGAGGAGAAATGGACACAAAGACAAGCTCTTCCAGCTGCAGAATGAACAGGCCAGCCTCCTCTGGCTAAAAATGACAGCAGAGATGCACTGACCTGGCATGTATGGCCTCTACCATCCTTGTTTCCTGCCTTGAGCTCCTGTGATTTGCCCCGCCCACAACCTCACCTGGATCACCCCACAGTATGTTTATGTTTAGTGCAGGTGACCAACCATCCCTGCTTGCCCAGGACTGAGAGAGATCTTGGCCTGAGGGACTTTCCGTTTTAAAACTAGAACAATCCCAATTAAACTGGAACAAGTTGGTTGCCCTGGATGGTGTTAACTGATAGCATCTCTAAGAGTGGCTGCCTGTTTTAATGACCAAGGGGTCACAAAGTCTCCCTGGCACCCTTTGGGTCATCTCAAGCCTCTGACTTCAAGAGTGAAGGCTGGGTATCAGGCAGATGAAGGTGAAGCAACTGAAGACAGTGGGCCTGTACCCACAGCACTGAGGTGTACCTGCACCTAGACCCAGCCCATCTCCCCAATTCCCAGACCTAACTCCGTGCTCCCTGCAGCCATGCAACAGCCACCCACACTGCACAACACTGCCTAGCCAGTGCCATCTCCCAGAGCTGTCTTCTTCCTGGCCCTCAGTATCCATGGTACAGAAAGATAAGACTTGAGGATGTGGCAGCTGGGGTTGGTTACCACCAGCCTCACTAATGGAACCTTGATTTTCTTTGAATATTGGGTAACTGAAGTGTCCAGGCCCAGGAGCAGCGTTGTGGCAATTGCTCTCCTCTTCTCATAATTGGTTTAGGGTGGGCAAGCAACCCAGGTATGGCCAAAGAAATGTCAATGTCAGTGGAAATCTGATGGGGCCAAACTCATCCCTTTATGAGGAGCCTACTCCTGAGATAACCAACCAAGCTCCTGTGATAATAGCGTTAATCTATTACCACATAAAGGCCCCACCTCCCAATACTGTGACATTTGGATTTAAATTTCAACATGAGAGGCCAAGCATGGTGGCTTATGCCTGCAATCCCAATTTGGGAGGCCAAGGCAGGTGGATCACCTGAGGTCAGGAGTTGAGACCAGCCTGGCCAACATGGCAAAACCCTGTCTCTACTAAAAATACAAAAATTAGCCTGGTGTGGTGGTGGGCGCCTGTAATCCCAGCTAACTGGGAAGCTGAGGCAGGAGAATCGCTTGAACCTGTTAGGCAGAGGCTGCAGTGAGCTAAGAACGTGCCAGTGCACTCCATCCTGGGTGACAGAGAGAGACTTCCTCTCAAAAAAAAAAAAAAGAAAAGAAAAAAAAGAAAAAAAAAAAACTTCAACATGGGTTTTGGAAGGGACATTCAAACCACAGCAGTACTTACCTTCAAAGGGCCAACCATGGTACCTGGACTATATTATATTCTTGATAACACTAAGCTCTTATGTTAGTAATAATATTCATATTGTTAGTATTACCATTATTAATACTTCAGCTAAATCTTCCAAAGAAACTGCCTAAAGGCTGGGCACAGTGGCTCATGCCTGTAATGCTAGCACTTTGGAAGGCCAAGGCGGGAGGATCACTTGAGATCAGGAGCTTGAGACCAGCCTGGCCAACATAGTGAAACCCCATCTCTACTAAAAATACAAAAATTAGCCAGTCGTGGTGGTGCGTGGGTGGTGAAATCCCAGCTACTCGGGAGGCTGAGGCAGGAGAATCACTTGAAAGCCGAGTTGCCGTGAACTAATATTACACCATTGCACTCCAGCCTGGGCAATAGAGTAAGACTCTCTTCAAAACAAAAAAAAAAAAAACAAACAGCAGCTGGGCGCAGTGGCTCATTCCTGTAATCCCAGTACTTTGGGAGGCCGAGGTGGGTGATCACCTGAGGTCAGGAGTTTGAGACCAGCCTGACCAATATGGTGAAAGCCCATCTCTACTAAAAATACAAAAATTAGCTGGGCATGGTGGCATGCGCCTTTAGTCCCAGCTACTTGGGAGGTTGAGACAGGAAAATTGCTTGAACCTGGGAGGTGGAGGTTGCAGGGAGCCAAGATCACACCATTGCACTCCAGCGCTCCAGGCTGGGTGATAGAGAGAGACTCCATCTCAAACAAACAAACAAACAACAGCAACAACAAAAAAAACTGCCTAAAGTTAGAGTAGGGATGCAGCCCTTCATGGTAGATGGCTATTGGAGGAGTATTACAATTAACCACGGGTCACAGGGTCCTTTTGGGAAGTGCAGCTTGGGAGTTCCAGATGTTCAAATCTTATCTGGGGAGATTCTATGACAGAAGAAAGAGGGAGGATGAGACTGCCACAGAAGATCAGATGATATGGAATCTGCTGTAAGCTCAGAGCTGGAAAAACAGACCTGACTCTGTTCAGGCACTGGCTCTCGTCTCCAGGCACCTCACTTGTGCTGTTTAGAGGAGAATCCCTGCTGCATGGCAGCATTTGGGCAGCCAGAGAGAAGATATATGAATTGATGAAATAGAAGACTAATTGGAAAAAAAAGGTATAGTGTCAGCTAATGAACTCCCAAACCACCCATGTGACAGCCTCAGCCTTCCAGAACACGACCATGAACAGCCTAAAGTGGTTCCAAAACTGGGGAACAGAGAGGGGCGCAGCAGGAGGCAAATGAGCACAGCTGACCTGGACTTAAACCATGGCCCTGCCACCTACTGGGGTGCAGACTTTGGGTACTGGACTTGCCTTCTGTGGCCAGTCTCCCAGTGTGAACCATGCAAAATCAACACTCACCTCCAATGAGTGCCTATGGAAGTAAGTGGGATGGTATGTCTGTATTGCCTGATAAATGGCCAGACATTGTGACAATTCCTGCTCCATGGATCAAACACAGAAATCAGTTTCCCCACTTCCTAGTCCCACCTCAGAGGTGTTGCATTATCGGTCACTAAAGCTCAGCGAGTTCCACCCACACAGTCCTAATAAGCTCTGTCATTCTGTTTGGCCAGTCTGCAGGCAAGGAAGCAGAGGTAGAAAGACACAGCAAAGAAAAGTGAGATGTGACAGTCTAACAGCGAAGGCAGACAGAAAGACCATACAGGCAAGGGTTAGAATACTAAAAACAGAGCAATCTGGGGTAGTGTTAGTGCACGAGCAAGCAGTCTGACCCCTCTGGGGAGATCATGAGTTACGTGACATGGTATCAGTTGACCACACATTAAGTCTCAAATTATGAAAGCCTTGAATCATTCAAAAAAAAGGTGAATCTGTTCAGCACAATCAGTTTAAGAATATACTGTACAAAAAAAAAAAAGTATACATTGAGCAATAGTACCATTGCAAACAGGAAAACAGTTCAAGTGAAAGTTACAGGGGCCTGACTTAGTAGTGGGGTGCCTCCTTCCTTGAGAGTGCTGGATAAATGGAATTTCACCAAAAAAACATATTGAAGTCTTTTTGCCTCTCAGGAAGGTGTTATTTAGGTAGAAGGAAAGCAATGGAAATGAGAAAAGGAAAGTAAGTGGGTGGGGACTTGGGGTTTGTCCTTCCTTTAAAAAAAAAAAAAATCATCTACTTGGCGCTTGGCTAGTGCTACCCACAAGGTTCAGTCAGCCTGGCTCTTCTTGGTGGCACGCAGGGCGTCGCGGCCCCTGTCCAGCAGCAGGTCCTCCAGCCGCTTGCAATGCTCCCGGAGCTGCTTCTCGCGTGGCAGTAGGAAAGTGAGAACCTTGTTGCGCACGATGCCACGGTCCTCCTCCTCCCTTAGCCGCTGCCTCACGCGAGCCGCCTGCTCCTCCTGCTGCACCAGGGCACCATTCATCTCGCAGAAGGAGTCTTCAAGGTAATGGATGGACTTCAATGTCTCTTTCTTAAAGTCTTCCAGCTCCCGTTGCACCCCGGCCACCTTCTGCTGCAGGATCTCCAAGTCGGCAGGTGGCGGGAGGCAGGAGGGCCATGACTGGGACAGGGAAAAGTCTCCAGACTGGAGGCCACTCTCTACCATTTTCTTCCCCTGTAAGGTATTCACCGTCATAAGAATGGACCCTGCCTGGTAGAGGGGTTCCATTGTCTCTCTTCTACGTTGAACAAAGAGAGGAAGCCAAGAGACCAGCCAGGTGAATAAATATTTTTGGCTAGAGACACGATCGATCATTCGGAGTGGAGAAACCCTAGAATTGTGACATCAGGGCCCCTTCAACCAACCAGAAAGAAAGCCACAATCCATTCATTTGCATATTGTAGCTTCCTTGCTTGGTTACCTAGAGCTTTGTCTGTTTATCTGACCAAGTGGCCTTTCTGAGATATGGATCCTCAACTCATCACTCTTCCAGAACCAGAACTCAGGTTCTTCTTTAACCTGAGGAACAAACCAAGTCCCAGAGCAGGGAAGTACACTGGCCAGAGCAAGGTAAGCCAGGCCAGGCTCACTGGCTGCCAGGACTGGGTGGTCTCCCACACTGGCAAGGGACCTGCATGGTCTTGGACTGGTCTCTGGGCTTTAGTACCTTACTAGTAAAACAAAGACATTGTAAGAAATGATACCTAATCCCACTTGTAGCTCTAAAATGCTAAAAAAGTAATCTCTTATTCCAAATCCATACTCCTATAATGATGCCAGAATTCCAGATAATCTTAGAAATTGTGAGAAATGTACTTAGATTTTGATGTGTGGTCCACAGCAATGGCTGATTCAGTAGGTGCAGGGTAAAAATGGATTAGTCGTATTTATCCAGTAAATACTAAGTGCTCACTACACACTAGGATCAGGGAACAAGTGAGTGCATGGTCCTCCAACATACCTGAATGTTGACAAATATGAGAAAAAAACACATAGAAAGGTAATTCTTGCACTTTTTACCTGATAATTAGAACAAAGGAAAATACTTCAGCTAATCTACATTTGGTTTAGTCAGGAACAAACCTTCATCTTGCACATCTCAGTCTCTTGCTTAGACCTTTCTCCTGGGCTCCAAATCTAAATGTCTCCCCAACAATGGGCCTCCAATTCAAACCATCCAAAGCTGAATCGGTGATCTCTTCACCCAAACCAGTTCCTGTTCCAGTATTGCTGTCAGATTAATGACAGCAACCCAGAACAGCACCCACACCAGAGCCCACGTAAGACAACTGGTGCTGTGATGCTAAAATTTGTGCCCTCCCAAACTCATGTTGCAATTTAATTGCCATTGTAACAGGATTACGAGGAAGGACCTTTAAGAGATGATTAGGCTACCTTTTAAGAGATAAATGGATTAATGCTGTTATCTTGGGAGCAGGTTTCTTATAAGTGGATAAGTTCAGCCCCTTTATGTCTCTCTCTCACCCTCTCTTTGCCCTTCTACCATGTGGTGTCTTCTGCTGTGGAATGACACAGCAAGAAGGCCCTTGCAAGATGCCAGCATTTTGATTTCAGACTTCCTAGCCTCCAGAACTGTAAGGAAATACATTTCTGTTCTTTATAAACTACCCAGCCTCCAATATTTTACTATAGCAGCACACAATAGACTAAGAAACCTAGGCTCAACCTAGACCCTTCCATGTCAAAGTGGCCCTAAGTCTTATTCAATCTACCAGTGCCAAGCACTCTAGCATCAAACCACCTGGGTTGGAGTCCCAGCTCCACTTATAAGCTACCCATCTTTGGCAGATTACCCCATCTCCCTGAGCCTCAATCTTCTTATCTATAAAGTAGGAATACTAATTCAGTGGTGTGCAGTTCTATAGGGAACAGTGAATAAAACTCTGATTTATATTAATAGCTGTTGCCAATTTCCATGGCGTAAATACTCCCACCATGGCCAATTTCAAGCTACCAACATGATGTCACTGGGAAGAGATGCACAAAATCAGCTCTCATGAGCCTCTGCAAGCTGACTCTTGCACCACAGGGCCTGTGATGAGGGCAGCTGTCTCCTCTGATATGCACATTAACTTATCCAGGGAGCCTTGCAGTAGGCATCAGAGAGGGCATTTTGCAGGGAGGTTCAAGGCTAAACTAAGGTGAAATTTTCTGGGTGATTTTGTGGGGCTTTTTTAGCATAATAAAGTATCAAGCAATAAGGTGAAATTTTAAATGGCAAGATGAAAAAAGCAACTTTGATTATTGAGACAGAATGGTGGAAAGAGCATTTTTCTAGGAGTCAGGAGATCTGGAGACTGGAATTGCTGTGTGACCCTAGGTCAATCACCTTCCCTCTCAGAACCTATTCCTTCCACCATAGTGTGAGAAGGCAGGATTTGGCTGTTCTGACGTCTCTGATGTTTGAAGAATCCACACAGTCCTTCAGTTAAATCTCTCTTGAGGCACTTACAATCTTCTCCCTCTTTTTGTGACTTAGGACTTTGTCCTTCCAGGTCCCTGATGGCACAGTAAACTCCATGAGGTCGGGGATCATGAGTTTCTTACACTGTGTACCCTCAAGCATCCCGCCTGGTGCCTTGCATATACTGGCACTCAGAGAACTAGATGAAATAAAACTTATTTTCACAGGTGGCTGTCAAATCCCGGGCACCCCTGGCTTTCCCGCTGACATGATGACACCTACTGGTCTTAGCAAAAACAGCAGCCTCTTGATTCTGCTACCTGAGAGAGCTAGATGGGGATTGAGGAGCTGATAAAAACAGCATGTGGTCTTGTGGTGTATTTAATTAAGGGAGTATGTGCATGTTGGGCACATAGTAGATTCTCAATAAATATTTTTTTGAATCAGCAAAAGGACAGTCTCTATCATTCTCTGAGTGCTTTTCTGTTTCTCTCTCTCTCTCTCTTTTATTTTCTGCCTCTTTTTCTCTGTCTCCCACGGGGAATGGTGGAAGTCGTAACCAGATCTGTGAAAGAAAAGTAGTAAAAGGCGTATGGAATAGCATTTTCTCCACTTCCCTGGTTTTTTTTGTTTGTTTGTTTGTTTGTTTTTTAATGACATTGCAGTTTGCTTCTCAGAACCAGAGGGGAGGACGGTATTTCCACAAGAGCACAACAGAGGCTAGAAGTGAGTGAGTGCTGTCAGCAGAAGACCCCAGGCTTGGTGGCCTCCTGAGCCTTCAGGGCAGCATCCTCAACAGGGCAACTTGATATACACGTTCTCCTGAATGTTCTCCTCCTAGAAATTTCATAATCAAGGACTATGCCTTTCTCACAAAATTTCCTTCCATATAAACTAGGAAACTAAGAAGCCAATCACTGTGTTCCCTTAAAGTTCTCAAGGAAAGGAGTTCTATCATCTCCAGGCCTTGAACCCACTGTCAGATGGGTTTCTCTGTCCCTGGCCTATTTCAGTGGTTACAGCCTCCTCATGTCTCAGGATGATGGGAGGACAAGAGGGGCACCTCAGCCCCACAGAGATCCCAGTCCTGCCCTTGAGAATCAGATTAAACCTGAATGGGATGGGACTCAATAGTGGGCATGTTCTAATAGTTCCCCAGGTTGGGCACCACTGGGTCTGAGCACCATTCCTGTGGGACCCTGCCCATGGCTTGCCAGTGAAAGCCAGATGGTTTCCCCAGGACCCCACCCCATCATATGCCTTCATCTGTCTCTGCAAATGAAATAAGCCTTGGTCCTTTTGGGGACTGGGAAAAGGGATATGACATAGAGGCCCTCCTTCTTCGTGTACCTTTTTTAAAGGGAGGAAAATGCTCAGAAGCTAGAAGCTCCTCACATCCCATGAGTTAGAACCACATCCCTGGGCCCCTTCTAACTGCATCACTGACTAGAGGCGTGGGGCTCCCACAGTTGGCTGAGGCCAATCACAGGCCCCTTCCTGGGACTGGGGCTGGGTCAAGCCTCCCTGAAACACAAGCCTCCCATACCAGAACCAAACTGGGGTTCTGTTCTCAAGCAAGAAAGGGAGAGTAAGAGGATGGGCAACCAACTGTGTCTTCCACCAAGAGTAATTAGACCTAAAAAGACTCGGTGAAAGAACCATGCAAAATCCTCTGAAATGAACTACTAAAGGGAGCTTCCAGGCAGAGTGGGAAGCAGTCTTCTGGGAGTCTCTTAAAACTGGTTTATCTAGGCCGGGAGCGGTGGCTCACGCCTGTAATCCCAGCACTTTGGGAGGCCAAGGTGGGCGGATCACGAGGTCAGGAGATCAAGACCATCCTGGCTAACACGGTGAAACCCCGCCTCTACTAAAAATACAAAACATTAGCCAGGCATGGTGGCGTACCTGTAGTCCCAGCTACTCGGGCAGCTGAGGCAGGAGAATGGTGAGAACCCAGGAGGTGGAGCTTGCAGTGAGCCGAGATCGTGCCACTGCACTCCAGCCTGGACGAGAGAGTGAGACTCCATCTCAAAAAAAAAAAAAAAAAAAAAAAGACTGGTCTCTCTCTCCCCATCCCCAAGAAAAAAAAAATCATTTAAAAAAAAACACAAAAAACGGAAGTCAGAACTCGGAACAATCTGTCCAAACCCCAAAGAACATGTGATTGGATATTTCTAAAGGAGAGAGGACAGCTATTGGCCCTATTTAGCCACTCTTGTCCCAGAATCCCTTGACCCGGTGCCTCCTATGGCCTGGGCAAGGATACTGCGATACCATCAGTGTCTTCTCAGATGCCCCCATAAAATATCTTCCATCCATCCTTCCATTCATTCATCCATCCATCCATTATTCCATTCATCCACCCATCTATCCAGCTATCCAGCCAGCCTTCCACCCATCTATCCATCTATTCAACCAGCCCGCCTTCCACCTGTCCATTCATTCATCCATCCATCCACCCATCTATCCAGCTATCCATCCCACCTTCCATCCATCTATCCATCCAGCCCGCCTTCCACCTGTCCATTCATTCATCCATCCAACCATCCTTCCACTCATTCAATGATAATCATCGAGTACCTACCCTGTGCAACTGAAATTCAAGAGAACAAACAAGACAGAAAAAAACTCCTGCTCTCAAGCAGGCAGCATTTTGATGGAGGAGACCAGTAAAGTAAGCAATCAACAAATAAGATGATTTGGGCTGGTGCTAAATCTCTGAAGGAAATAAGCAGTGGAAGGTGATAGCCTGTCGGGTGGGGGTGGGCTCAAAGAATGCCTTTGTCGGGGTTAGGGGGTGGGCGGCATTTAGGGCAAGACAGGAAGGAGGAGAAGACCTGGGGATAATATTCAGGAAGGAAGTGCCAGTGGAAAGGCCTGGGGCAGGAAGGGGCTCGAAGAGCCCAGAAAAGACCTGTGTGGCTGGCGGCAATGGGAAGCAGCAGGAGGAGGTCAGGAGGGGCTGGACCATGCAGCAACCTAGCTGGGGGAGGCAGGAGTGGTATCCCCAGTGTTATGAAGGCTATCCAGGGCTGCTCCAGCTGTGCACAGTTTCCACCTCTGCAGCTGGCATTCCAGTCAGGGGAATGGGGACAAGTCTGGGATGGGGGATGGGGACCAGGGTCAAGAACAAAACGTGGTGCTGTTCTCTATGATTAATTAACCCAGCACCAGAGCCCCGAGGCGCGGTGCTAAAAATACCTGCTTCCCTCTGAGATGCGGCAGCTGCCACCCAGCAAATTTTACCCACGCCATTTGTCATAATTTGACACTGCTAAGGAGTGTCCACAGGGCTGTGTGTCTGCAAGAATCGGACTCATCCACAGCCCACTAGCCAGCTGGTCCTCGGAAACCATCCATGGCGCTGTTCTACCTTTGCTCTCCTCCCATCCCTGAGCCCAGCCAATGTGCCTGCCACCTGCCACCCCGCCTGCCGGTTCGCCGCTCCTCCTGGAACCGAGCGGACCGCCTCCAGAGGTGGGAGCCAAACCTTCCTCGAGAGCAGGAGGAGCGCATCGCTGGATGCCATGTTTCACACTCTGCAACTCTGCAACTCAGATTAGAGCCATCCATCAGAGGCCCTGCCAGCCCAGGGCGGCACTTTAATTAAAATATGTAAAACATCCTGGTGGGAGTGGAGCTGAAGACACAGGAGCAGGCCTTGGACAGAAGCTGGCCCTTCTCCAGCCTGGGAGGGCTAGGGTTGTGCCAGGAAGGCCCTCCGAAGCAGTCTGGGGGAGTGGTGATGTCTAAAATGCACCAGCAGCCACTCTACTGAGCACAGAACTTAGCCAGGGCAAGAACATTTGCTTGAAAGAAAGCCACACCAGGTCCCCGGGCCAGCACGGTGACCCTAAGAGTATGTTGGGAAGGACTTGGCATCACACCAGTTGTCAGTCTTAGGGGTTGGAATGTTCTATTCCCACTCTCAATTTTCTAAAGGACACATTGTGACGCCGATACCTGGACATTTACACAAACTCTTTAGCAAATCCATTTCCATTTTCCAGACGAATCAACCCCCAAGTTCACTCTTTGTTCAGACTTTGCTTTCTATGTTGAGAGGAAAAGTGGCAGCGGCTGCATTGTTGAGGGCAAGGGTGTGCAACTTTTTTGCACGGTTTGCGCAAAATCAGAAAAAAATGTCTAGGCCAATTTTTTCAATCCAACTTTTAAAAATCACGAGATGCAATATTTAAAAATTGTTTTAAGCATCCTTTAATTTTTTTCCCCCCTATGATTGAAGGACTTTGTGATTGTTATTGAAACATCAGAACCTGAAGAGGTATAGTATGCTGCAGTCTCACTCTGCACTTTAGGCCTGCAGCACATTTTCTGGGCAATGACATAGATTGTGTGTAGTGCTGAGGGATTTGGGGCTGGGGAGGCAAACTGGACTCTGAGCCCAGCCAGAGACCGGGGACAAAGAAGAGCCCCATTAGGAGTTCCTGGTTCTGGTAGAGCAAGGGGTCGGGGGGCTATCTGGAAGCCCATCTCGGTGGGGAGAAGAGGCATTGCTGCAGGAGGCGATGGGTACCAATTCTCCCTCCACTCCCAGCCCTCCGAAGCACAGCAGGGTGAGGAGAGATGCCCACGGGCTCTAAAATAAACCTGCACACAGACAAACTACTGCTCCCATCAGCCTGCACCCCTCCAACCAGGGACAACTTCCTCAGGGCAGAGCCAGAGCCACTGTCTGCATGTGGGGGTGTCAGGCTGAATTATGTGAGCTGAAAAACCAAATCCCCTCCTTCCTGGGTTACTTAACTGTCTGCCTGGCAAGGCTGAGAGATTACTGGTGACAGACACCAGGGCCTGCCTGGCTGCTCCAGACAGAGAAGCTTTGATCACCTGGAAAACTCCAGACACCAGGCCTCCTAATGATGAGTAATGAGTTCAAACCATCGGAAAGTTACCCAGCACCATGTGCTGGGGACACGCACAGCTTCCACAGAAGCCTGGGCCGGGGAACCATTGCACAGTCATCTAGTGTCCTAAGACAGAGTTTGACCCCGACTCCCATGCCCACCCCAGCCCCACCCAGAGTCTTGCTAGCTTGTTGATAAGGCAAGGAAGATTCTAAGCTCTGGGCACTTGTCTGTTCCAAGGGTTGATCTGGGGTCTAGAGGCCAGAATTTATCTTTAAATTCAAGAATTCAGCCTCCTTATTTGTTCATTCATTCATTCATTCACTCATTCATGTATTCAACACACATTTATTGAATGACTAAGATAAGCCAGGCATGGTGCTGAATGCTTAGGATAGAAGACACTGAAATGAGGCTCCTGTCCTGAGGAGATTTGCCATCTCGCATGGAGATAACCTGCAAGTCCAGCATCACAAGACTCTGTGATAAGAAGCCTGACAGACTTGGCTACAGGGTGTTAAGATGGCCCAGAGGAGGGGTTCTAAATTAGAGTGTCCCTTCCTTCTGGCAGTGAGGATAGGAGCAGGATGGGATGGAATTCAAATATTCTGGGTCCTTCTAGGCTGGGATCCTAGGCCTAGGTCCTTCCAAGCTATTTGAGCCTGTGAGAATCCCCAGTCTCAAGCTGTACCTGCATCACTTCATCTGGGATTTCCTCCTGCTCTGATGTCAGCTGGAAATATGTCAACCTTGAGTCCCCCTTTTGGCTTCATGGTAACTAAAGCCCATTGAGTCTCAAACTTTGACATGCATTAGAATCATCTTGGGAGAGTGTTAAAATATCATTTTTAAGTTCTGAGCCCCACTCCCAAGAGATTCTAATTCAGAAGGCCTTGGGAGACTGAAATTAGGGTGATCAACCATCTTTTTTTTTTTTTTTAATAGACAGGGTCTCACTACATTACCCAGGCTGGTCTCGAACTCTTGGGCTCAAACAATCCTCATGCTTCGGTCTCTCAAAGTGCTAGGATTACAGGTGTGAGCTGCTGTACCTAGCCGATCAACCATCTTGATTTACCCAGAATTAACATATTTTCCCAGATATGAGACTTTCCATTTTAAAACTGGGACAGTCCCAGGAAAACTGGACAGGTTGATCACCCTAGCTAGGGCAGATGCTATTCATCCCTTCCCAGTGGCATTCCTTTCTTCCTTGAATTATAGAATCTCGATTTTGATGAGGCAGTAACATGCTTAGGGAAGGTGAGCCTTCACCCAGACCCAGGTGGTAAACCTGGGTGCATTCAGTAATTCCATTCCCTTTTGCTATTGGTTTATTTAAGGTAGGCCTGTGATTCACTTCTGGTCAATAAGTTGTAAAAAGAAAACTTATGGAAAGGAAATTGAAGTTTAGAAGTGGGACAGAGAGGGAGGGAGGGAGAAGGAGAGATGCCTGCTCTTTCTTCTACCTTGGATGCAGTTGTGTGACAACATGATGGTTGGAACTGTGGCAGCCATTTTGTAATCATAAGGAAAACCTAAGGATGAAAATTCAGTTGGGCTAAGGACAAACAACTAGAAAGATAAAAAGAACCTCCACTGTTTAATAATATCATTGATACTCTACACCAAACCTGAAATTACCTACCTCCAATATAATTGATATGTGATTAAATGTCTTTCTTCATCAAACAACTGTTGTCTGATATTCTGTTAACTTTCTGCCATACACATCATGATTAATATAAAGGGCCTAGAAATCAGTATTTTAAATAAGATCCCCAAAATCATTCTGATGCCCTCCATCGATCTAGCTAATCCAGTGATTCTCAAAATATGGTCTTCAGACATGCAGCATCAGCATCCCCTGGGAACTTGCTGGAAATGCACATTCTCAGGCCCCCCTTAGACCTTCTGAATTAGAAACTCTGGGAGTTTCTGGGGCCCGTCAGTTTGTATTTTAACAAGCCCTCCAGAGGATTCTGATAATTGCCAAAGTTTAAGAATCATTGAGCTAATCAATACCTGAGACTCTCTGCATAATATCAGACCTGAGAAACTTCTGGATGGAACTTTTCATCTTAATCCAGGTCTCAGTTGCTTCTTTATATTGCTTGGGAAATAAAGCAGGATGTCTTCTTACCTTCTGTGATTTTTCTCCTTCCTCCCCAGGCCCTTCCCAGGTAATCTTTTTTTTTTTTTTTTTTTTTGAGACGGAGTCTCGCTCTGTGGCCCAGGCTGGAGTGCAGTGGCCGGATCTCAGCTCACTGCAAGCTCCGCCTCCCGGGTTTATGCCATTCTCCTGCCTCAGCCTCCCGAGTAGCTGGGACTACAGGCTCCCGCCACCTCGCCTGTATTGAATGACTAAGTTTTTTGTAATTTTTAGTAGAGACGGGGTTTCACCATGCAGCCAGGATGGTCTCGATCTCCTGACCTAGTGATCCACCCGTCTCGGCCTCCCAAAGTGCTGGGATTACAGGCTTGAGCCACCGCGCCCGGCCCTCCAGGTAATCTTGCATTAGTTGGATGCTTTGACCAGATTTCCTGGCCTGTGTTATTTAACAGCATGTAGTGACAGGGGAGGGAGGTAGTTCTCTGCAGTCAGG
Organism: Colobus angolensis palliatus; assembly: GCF_000951035.1. Lineage (NCBI taxonomy): Eukaryota > Metazoa > Chordata > Mammalia > Primates > Cercopithecidae > Colobus > Colobus angolensis. Next base: position 6,221,981 of record NW_012117043.1, on the reverse strand, counting down.
CCTGGCCAGGGCAGGAGGTAAACTTGGTCAACCCAACAGTTAAGGAGAGTGCATGGCAATGCCCCTGGCCCAGTAATTCTGGGTGAGTGTTTATACCCTTCACCAATACTCAACTCATCAGACATTGCATTACATGGCAGCCGGCCTGGGAGGAGAAGAGAGGAGGCCCAGGCAGCTCCTTCTCTTCCTTCCTAGGGAAGCCTTGCCTTGGCTGGCCTTTTATACTTCAGGCAGTCCCCTACTTCTCAACATAATGAGTTACTCCAAACCCCGGTAGTAGTCTAAAGGCAAAAACTGAAAAACAGACTCCATGTTGCAAGGGGGATCCATTCTCAGTTCATTAAAAAAGGAAGTTACAGGCCGGACTCGGTGGCTGCTCACGCCTGTAATCCCAACACTTTGGGAGGCCAACGCGGGCGGATCACCTGAGGTTAGAAGCTCGAGACCAGCCTAACCAACACGGAGAAATCCCGCCTCTACTGAAAATACAAAAAATTAGCCAGGCGTGGTGGTGCCTGCCTATAATCCCAGCTACTAGGGAGGCTGAGGCAGGAGAATTTCTGGAACCCAGCAGGCAGAGGTTGCAGTGAGCCAAGATCGCACCATTGCACTCCTACCTCGGCAACAAGAACAAAACTCCATCTCAAAAAAAAAAAAAGGAAATGATAAAATCCCTAATTACACCTCTTCTTTGGAATATTTCTTCAAAAATAATTTTCAGTATTTCACATATGCTTCTGAATCTTCCTCTTTACAACTGAGCACGCTGTCAAAGGATCGTCCAATGAGCATCACATTGTGAATAATCATTTAGTTTTTTAAAAATATGAATTATCACCCTTAAAGCATTTTCTATGTGCCAGACACAGGGACTCTATATGCATCATGTTTTGAAGTCAAGAGTCACCAGCCCAGGCACGCCCGCCAAGGCTCACCTTTGTCCGGGTGAAATGAGGTTTATGAGTCATATCATAGCAGCTTTATGTTGCCCATCTCCCACTCAAATGTATCAAATAAAGCCAAATGCCATAAAATATTCAAACACTTGCCCCACTTCTGCTGTGTGGTGTAAGCTGGCAAGACTGCTGACAAGGACCCACTGGCCTGCAGAGCCCCTGGGTAGCTGAGAGTGCGGTCCGTCAGCTAAGGTTCTGAAAAAGTGAATTCAGCTTTCAATGGTTTTGAAGTGTGTTATCAGAAAGTGAGGGCTGTACCAAAGTTCCGCCTTGCCTCTCTAGTCAGGGGGTCTGTGGATCTCTGGCTCCCACTGCCATGAGTCTTGTCTTGGGTGCACTTTTCAGAGGGCCCCCTCCAGCCACCCTTGTTTACAGTCTACCAACAAGCAAGGCTGCTTCCAGGAGCAGGGCCCCCCTGGTGCTCAGGTCTTGCTCACACTCACAGGCAGACACCTGTTCCTGGGTGGTCACTGGCCTACACACTCCAGTGGTCAATCTAACTCATGATTTATACTTTTCTTGGCCATCATCATGTGGTCATTGTTATAACCAAGGCCTGGATGCCAAATGGTCCCTCTCGTACAATAGTTGAGATAAGCAGTAAAGTCAGAAAAGGGCATTAAGCGGAAAAAAAAAACATTTAAGGCTATGCGATGGCCATACCGTTAAGAGCAGGCAATTTGGAGAGTCAGCCTGAGAGCAAAGCAAAAAGACCCAACCACTGCCGAGCCTGACTTCCGTTTTGCAACCAAGCTGTGGGAGGCAAGCAGGCGGTCTCCTTGTCTCCTCCCACCTCCGAATGTCCTCTGGTACCAGGTAGATGCCCACCTCATGCACTGTTCCCTCTGGTTTCTGTGCTGGGAGCATCTCAGCTGCTTCCTGTTACAGAAACACTTTTTTTGCCATAAAGTCAGTCACTTCCCCTGCTCCTAGACCCAGAGAATGAGGTAAAAAGCCCCAAGGAGGGCTTGTGAGCCTGGGTTTTTTTCTTGTTTTTTTTTTTTTTTTTTTTTTTTTTTTTTTTTTGAGACAGAGTTTCGTTCTTGTTGCCCAGGCCAGAATGCAATGGTGAGATCTCAGCTCACTGCAACGTTTGCCTCCCAGATTCAAGCGATTCTCTTGCCTCAGCCTCCCGAGTAGCTGGGATTATAAGCATGTGCCACCACGCCCGGCTAACTTTGTATTTTTAGTAGAGACGGGGTTTCTTCATGTTGGTCAGGCTGGTCTCAAACTCCTGACCTCAGGTGATCCGCCCACCTCGGCCTCCCAAAATGCTGGGATTACAGGCGTGAGCCACTGCGCCCAGCTGAGTCTGGCTTTTAAAGCGTGCTTCATTTGATTCCTAGCACTGGGGTTGGGGAGGGGTCAAAGTGATCCCACAGGTTGAGGATGACAGGTCAGCAGAGGTTGGCCAAGGCTCCGGAGGTTGTTACTTTTCAGACACAGTGTTCCTGGGGGCAATTAAAAGGCTGGTCTTTGGGAGAGGTGTCAACTACAAAATCCTGCTAGGCTAGGGTTCCGGTCAAAGCCCACGAGCAGGCAGCAAGATGCTCAGGCTCCCTCCCCAAACACACCACCTCCGGGTAACAAAGCCTTCAGGAATCAATCAACGGCTGCAGCATGCACCATTCTGTCTCAGCGGCTCCCTTTTCTCCCTCTGCTCTTGCCAGGAGAGGTCAGAGTTCACATCAAATGTCATTAATCTTCTTCCTGGGGGCTGGGGGCTTATTGGACAGTCCTATTAATCAGAGGCCTATCGTACCCACAGCCTGGCTGGGTCGCCATTGTCCTGCTCCTCACCTATCATAGAAAGATTAGATTATCAGTGACAACTGAGACACCCTTTGAGTCACAAGAAAGCTGGAGATTGGAGTTGCTTTTATTTTTTTTAATATATCCTCCTGATTTGAGGATGAGCTGTTTCTTGTCTTGTCACACTACATCCTTTTCTTCAAAGAATCAGCTTTAAGAATCCAATTTGTCAAACTGGACAATCACTGGCAAATCCATAAAAAAAAAAAAAAAAAAAAACCCTTGGCGACTCTATCAAAAAAGGTAAAATAAAGCAGAAGGTTTTAAATGGGGCCTGAAAGCATTAGAAAATAAGTTACATTTGACAACAATTAATCTCTGAGAAGCAGGGGCTTTGTAAAAAGGAACAGGCAGAAATGTGTCCAAAGTGGGTTCTGGGGATCCACACAATGGGGATCTGTCCATTCCCTGTGCGCCCGTCCCTCTTCCAGAGTGGAGTCCGGTGGAGACCTGGGGCTGCAAAAGCATGAGAGACCGACCTTCCGAGCTTCCCCCTAACTCTCTACCAACCAGTGTCAATAGCTGCACAACAACAAAACAGAACAGAACAAAAACACCAGGGCAGAGCAGCGCGAAGACCTCAGCCCTCCAGGTCTCCCGATTGTGTGACAGACTCAGACAGTCACCCATCAGGTACCGAGCCCACCAATAGAGGCCCTGTGGGAGTCATAAGTGAAGGGGACACTTCTAATCCCTTTGAAGTGTAGAGACCACGGGGAGCACATGAAACGCCTAAGTCAACTTAGATGGGACCAGGGCCTTGGAGACCGTGGCCTCCGGGGCTACAAATGGAGATGCCTCAAGGGCCCAGGAAGGAATGTAAACCAGGGAAGTGGGCTGTGGGAAACCCACTGGGAGCAGTGAGGAGTCCAGCAAGAGAGTGCTCCGCACGAGCCTGCCTGCAGGGGTGCAATGACCCCATTCCATCTCACCACACTGTGGGAAGGGGAGCTCCAATCCCCCAGATCTTTCCAGTTCCATGAGATTCCAGAGACTCAGGTTTTTATATTAATACTCTGTATTTTAGGCTGGGTGCAGTGGCTCACGCTTGTAATCCCAGCACTTTGGGAGGCAGAGGAGGGTGGATCATGAGCTCAGGAGTTTGAGACCAGCCTGCCCAACATAGTGAAACCCCGTCTCTACTAAAAGTACAAAAAATTACCCAGGCGTGGTGGTGGGCACCTGTAATCCCAGCTACTCAGGAGGCTGAGGCAGGGAAATGGCTTGAACCCGGAAGGCGGAGGCTGCAGTGAGACGAGATTGTACCATTGCACTCCAGCCTGGGCGACAGTGAGACTCCATCTCAAAAAAAAAAAAAAAAAACTCTGTATTTTAATCATTGGCAACATATTCAAAAAAAATTTTTTTTTTAATCCCTGGGCATACTAAATAAAACCCATAGGCGGGTCCAGTTTGGCCCCAGGCCTGGGATTGGTGCTTGTTGGAATCCACCTGCCTTGGTACCAGTAAGGACCAGGAGGCCCAGAGAGGCTGGTAACTGCAAAGATCACACATCTGGCAGGGCCAGTGCAAGAGCCTGGTTCAGACTCCCAGCCCAGTGCTCTCTGCTCCAGATCTGAATATGGAAGCACATCTGTGACCAATTATTATTAATAGATAAGCTCATTGGAGGGCAATAAAAGGGCTAAGAATGAAGAGAAGAACCTTGATTTCACACCTTCACTGTGAAAGCAGAGAAGAGACTAAATTGGACAAGACCCGAGTGATTATTGCTGTACCTTTGATATCATAAGCGTTTAATTTTCCTACCTAAAAAAACTAGCCCTGGGTGCTTCTCTATGTGGGTGCTATAGTGGCCTGGGGCAGGGGGACAGGAAGGGCTGCTCTGTGGCCCTCCAGTTATGCTGTGGGCTGCCAGCTCTGTGGAGGTGTGTCACCCACTTGGCCATAGCCAAACACTGGAGCTGGGGAGCCAAACTACCTTTTCAAATCCACTCTCTGCCACTTACTAGCTGTGTGACTTCAGACAAGTTACTCAACTTCTCTGGGCTTTAATTTTCTCATTTCAGAAATGGGAATCATAATATCTACCTCAGAAGATTGTTCTGAAGATTAAAAGTAGCATAGAATGAGTAAGTTGTGATTGTGCCACTGTACTCTAGCCTGGACAACAGAGCAAGACCCCATCTCTAAAAAAAAATAATAAATAAAAGTAGCATAAAACAGAGCCTGTCCCAGGGCAAGTGTTCTATAAATTATTGTTGTTATATAATATAATCATGTATTATACCATCTTCAAAAGTGCCTGGTGTTGAGACACAACATTATAGGAAGCTGAGTCTGGGAGGAACCTCAGAAACCATTCCTAGTTTGATTATCTAAGAGAGGAAAAAAAAAAAAAAGCCAGGGTCGCAAGATAGAAAATAGTTTAATTTCTGTAGCAGGCACATATGAAAATCTCTTCTGCATTCCTACATAGACAGTTCACTTTTTTTTTTTTTTTTTGAAACAGAGTCTCACTCTGTAGCCCAAGATGGAGTGCAGTGGCACCATCTCGGCTCACTGCACACAACCTCCGCCTCCCAAGCTCAAGCGATTCTCATGCCTCAGCCTCCCGAGTAGCTTGGACTACAAGTGCACCACCACTCCCGGCTAATTTTTTGTATTTTAGTAGAGACGGGGTTTCACCATGTTGACCAGGGTGGTCTCGAACTCCTGAGCTCAGACAATCTGCCCGCTTCAGCCTTCCAAAATGCTGGAATTACAGGCGATAGTTCACTTTTAACCATTTGCATAGCCCTATGCCAACCATTTTGTTTTCCTGACATAATCCCATTGGAAATAAGGAAAGTTTCTACTACAAATATATTTAAAAGCAAAGCCGTACAAGCCTTCAGACTCCCAAATATTCCAGCAATGTCAGCATAGCCAACACTGCATAACATCCACTGCTGTGCTCATTAAAGAAAGATTTGTGAGATGACTCAGGGCTGTATTTGTCCACTGCAAGTGTATGACCAGCTTCATTTTCAAAAATCATCGTTCCCCAAGGTAGTTTGTGATCATTAGCGAAAGGCTGAGCCTCAACGCAATTTCAATGTTTTGGGAAAGATGCTGTATGTCTTTCCATACTGGCTTGATGCATTAAGGTCAAACCAGTTGATCGTTTGTGAAAATTGAACACTTGAACATGTTAACTGTTGACAAACTTTGACAGGTATTATGTCTGCCTTTATTAGGAGATTAATTAAAGGCTGCCGGAGGTGGTGGCACTGTGTGAAAAGCCTAGATTTGGTGATAGATAGATTTGGGGACAGATCCTGACTCCTTACTTGGCTTTAAGGCCTTGGGCTAGTTTCTTAAACTCTCTGTGTCTCCATTTATTTGTGTGGGAAATGGGGTAATAAAACCTGCTTCATAGACTTTGTGAGAATGAAACAGAAAACGTATGTGCTCAGGAAATGTGAGATCCCTCCCAGCCCGCCGCATCCCCTCTAGAAAGATGAGGCGAGTGTTCATCTGTGGACGGGCATTCACCGTGGGGCTCGTATGGCGCCCCTTGCTAACTGCTGGGATGAATCGGCTCAAAGCCAAATTTAGGTTGATGTCAAATGAGAGGGGAGAACAATGAACACATCATGCTTTATGCTTCTGTTTAGGCTTCTGATCTAAAGACCAATTGTTGAGTTATTTAAATAAGAGTCTGCACCCTCTTTGGAGATGGCGTGGCGTCTGAAGTCAGAGTCCTGGCTGAGTTTCAGTTTCAGCACACTATTTTTGATTTACTGACCTTTCTGCAACCTTTCACCATCCTGAAGCAATCTGAGAGAAGAATTGTGAGGTATCTCCCTGAGCACCAATGTGGGGTGAGGTACTGGCCCCGAGAGGATATTGAGAAGGCACATCCCGTGCAGGAGACCTCTGGCCTATCCTTCGGCTCTGGGGAAGTTCCCCAAGGGTGGATGACTATCTACCTTGGGAGTTCAAAGATGAATGACACCACTGCCAAATAAAAACTGAGGGAGTAGGGGGCCTGGAGTCTGAAGCCTGAACTAGAGCTAATGATGACAGCCAACATTCATTGAGCTTTCACTCTGAGCTAAGCATGATGCTTGAAGCTTTCTTTTTTCTTTCTTTTTTTTTTTTTTTTTTTGAGATGGAGTCTCTGTTGCTCAGTGCTACAATCCGGGCTTACCACAAACTCTGCTTCCTGGGTTTAAGCAATTCTCCTGCCTCAGCCTCCTGATTAGCTGGGATTATAGATACGCACTATCATAGCCCGTTAATTTTTATATTTTTAGTACAGACGAGGTTTTGCCATGTTGGTAAGGCTGGTCTTGAACTCGTGACCTCAGGTGATCCACCCGCCTTGGCCTCCCAAAGTGCTGGGATTATAGGCGTGAGCCACTGCACCTGGCCGATGCTTGACGCTTTAAACCCTGTATTGCATCCAAGCTTCCTATCAGCCCTATGAGGTAGATATGATTACTGTCATAACTGAAAATACTGAGAAGTTACACCTGTTGCCCAAAAGCCACATGGCTCTCACCAAGCAGAGTGGGAGCCAGGTACGGGTGACGCCCACACTCTTACCTGCTGGTTACACAGTTTCCCCAAACACATTGATTCCTTCAGTGCTCCCACAAGAGAATCCCAGCAGCCACACCTGCACGTCATCCCACCTTAGGGCAAAACTCCGCTTCTGTTTGGAAGAGACACATGATAGGCAGGGGCCTACACTTTCCACCAGGGGTCCTTTCTCTGGACATTGGGACTCCAGAGGTTACCTGGGCCTGGGGTTTAACCCTGCAATACAGACACACATACTCATGCACACACATGCACACACACACATGCACGCACATGAATACAAAACCACAAGTAGAATTCCTAGTACCCTGCCCAGCCTGCAGGGGAAGGGCAGTGGCCTCTCTTTATCCTCACGACCCCTCCACCCAGCCCCCTACACTGGCATCCACTGATCTGCTCCTGCTGGGCTGTTGGAGCTAAGGAGAGACAAGTTTGTCTTCCACCCACTTCCAGGGCTGTGTCCTTGGCTTCGATGACCTTACAAAGGCTCTCACCGGAAGTGCTATTTAGCAAGAAGAAAAGAAAAGAAGAATAGCTGCAGCCTAAAATAAGTATTATTGGCAACCAGGAGAGAAACTCAGGGCTCGTAGAACCAAATGAAGAATTTGTAAGCTTTCAGCCACCTGAAATTGTGGCGCTTTCCCCACCCCACGCACTTAATAAGAGCTGACAGCCTGCATTGTTCTGCCATGACAAGGTACGCTGCAGCCCAGTGATAGGGCGAGAGCAGCAGGGGGACAAAGGCAGCACAGCCGAGGAGAGGCAGAGTGAGGGGTGAAACATAAAGACTGAGGGCTGGGGGGGGTTTGACTCCTAATCAGGGGCCTGGCAAGAGACCCTGGGAATGGCAGCCCACTGACAGTGGAGACCAGGAGCTCCAGATGGCTTTTTGTCTCGATGCAATAAAAAATGTAATCTGACAGGCCCTGGGATGGGACTCAGGGAAACAAAAGTCTGCCGGGCGGGGAGCGGGAGTGGGCCGGGTTAAAGGTATCAGAGCCTGAGAAAGACAAAAAGAAGTGGCTGTCTCGTTGAGCAATTATGGGCTTTGCAAATGACATTTAATTCCAGAGGTGCACGCCAGGGACAAAGCCAGTTGTTTTCTGGTCTTGGCAGGGGTAGAGGAATTGGAAATACACTGGACATTTGGCCTTGGAAGAAATGTGATAACTTTGCCAATTACCCAAGGATGTGGGCTGCTTGTGTCCACACTTTTCTCCCCACCCCAAATCATTAGGGGATGATATAAAGATACAGGGCTTCCTGGTACAATTTAATTGCTCATATACCGAAAAGTGATGAGCTCCATCGAATTGCACAGACATCCTGTAGGAGACCAGCTGCCATATTAACGTGGCTTCTCAGAGGGGAACACACGTCGACCTGCTTCACCGGGAGCACACAGAAGCCCAGGGAAACAGTGGTCCCCCTGTGGCCTCTGATGGGACTGTCGCTTTTTATTAAGTAATCTCTGCCTTTCAGATCACTGTATGTTTTCTTCCCAAAGGTCCTGGTTGCTGTGTAGGCCCAGCACACAGCAGGTTCCCAATAAATGTTAAACAGCGGATGGTAGTGATGTCTCCAGATGTCACCGTAGGAGACAAATTGTCACCCAGGGGATGACTCCACACTGGGACTATGGTGTGGTCACTATGGCTATATAGCATGAAACTTAAGGCATGATGGGTTAGGGGTTCTGAGGCAGGGAAATGGAGCAGGAGGGTTAGTGGATATTACAAAGGGCCTCTTAGACAAAAACTATAAAGCCAGAAGATGCGTAGTTCTGGTGAGGATGTGGGGAAACAGGCGCTCTCAGATCATGGTAGAGGAGAAGGAGTAAAGGCTTTTCCAAAAATAATGTATCAATAGTGATTAAAATGTAAATGGCCAGGCACAGTGGCTCTTGCCTGTAATCCCAGCACTCTGAAAGGCTGAGGTGGGTGGATTGCTTGAGCCCAGGAGTTTGAGACCAGCCTGGGCAACATAGTGAAATCCCGTCTCTACAAAAAATACAAAAATTCGCCAGGCGTGGTGATGTGCACCTTTAGTCCCAGCTGCTTGGGAGGCTGAAGTGGGAGCATGGCTTGAACCTGGGAGATGGAGGATGCAGTGAGCCGAGATCGCGCCACTGCACTCCAGCCTGGGAAACAGAGTGAGACTCTGTCTCAAAAAGAAAAAAATGTAAATGAACACACCCTTTCACCCTGCAATCTCAGGAATCCACCCTACAGCAGTAGCACAGATGTATGCAAAGTTGTAGACATAAGGGCATTCATGGCAACATGGTTCATAATAAAAAGAGAGAAACAACCTTAGCTATTCCTCATTAGGGAAACTGGTGGTACTTACAGAAGATAGAATACTCTGCAGTTACTAAAACACAATGAAGTGACTTTACACCTACTGATGTAGAAAGACTTTTAAGATAGCTTGTTAAGAGAAAAAAATACTAGTCAAAAAACAATGCATACAATATGACAATACTATGTTAAAAAAAAAAACCCACCTCAATATTTAAATGTGGGTGCATCAGCAAATCTGTATACATAAATACACAGGCAGTGGCTACCTTTGGAAGGTTTAGGTAAAAGAGATGGTAGGAAGAAGCTTGTGAAGGAGCTCTTTAACATTTTACTTGTAAATTTTTATAATGAAAATGTCAGCTGGGAGCAGTGACTCACACCTGTAATCCCAGCACTTTGAGAGGCTGAGGCAGGTGGATCACTTGAGGTCAGGAGTTCGAGACCAGCCTGGCCAACATGGTAAAACTTCATCTCTACTAAAAATATAAAAATTAGTCAGGTGTGGTGGCATGTACCTGTAATCCCAGCTACTCAGGTGGCTGAGGCAGGAGAATCCCTTGAAGCCGGGAGGGAGGCAGAGGTTGCGGTGAGCCGAGATAGCACCACTTCACTCCAGTCTGGGCAACAAGAGAGACAGACAGACAGACAGATAGAGAATGTGCATGATTCATAATTTAAAAATTAGAACACACATTCAACAAACATCAAAGTGTTTTAAGCATGAACTTTGAAGTCTGGTCAGGCCTTGAGTCCTGGCTTCATCTCTCTCTTGGTTATGATTTCAGGCAAAGTCCTCTGAGTTTGTGTTTCATGGCAGCACGGTTTGTAGTAGAACCATGTTGTGTGTCTCTGAGCTTTGGTTTCCCCCACTGTAGGCCAGAGGTAGTAATAGTATTTACCCCACAGGGTTGTTGAAATATTTAGATGAGATATGCACATAAAAGCTGAGTGCCTGATATACCCTTAGTGCTCAGTAAATAGCACCATTTGATGTATTATAGACCGAGTGCCTCTACGTGTCTCTCAGGAGTGGGAAAAGAAGGAGGAAAAGCAACAGAGGACCCCAAATTACCCAATGAGCAAAAGTCTCAAAAATATCCAAGGTCCTGGGATGATCTGTAAACTGAGGACATAAAGGAACTCACTGACTAGTGTAACTTCCTCTTTGTCTCTTGGACCAACAGGTCTGGGTGGATTCTCGGCACCTCCCTGCCTTGTGAATTCAGGTAACAGAGACAGAAGTTTGAATTCTGGGCCCGCAGACCAATGTCAAATGAGGGGTCCCATCACCCCTAGGTAATGACAAAAGCACAGAACGCATCTTTTTCCAAGAGCTGTCTCCCTGGTTGGGGCTTCCAGCGTCCTTGGCCATCAGGGGGATTTGCTCTCCTTTAGAATGACTTCCTGTCCCCAAAAGAATGTTTGGTAGGTTAGAAAAATGATCACCAAGGCTATCAACTGAGAAGGCAGAGGGGGTTGACTCACATTGTTTGGTACATGTTAAAGGATATGAGCAAAAAATAGAAAAAGAGAAATAAAAGAGATTCACCCCTAAGAAAGCCAGGCATGTCCCTGGATGTCCTCTCAGAAGGGCTACTCAGAGTGAACTGGAAGAGATGTGCATGGCAGCCCTTTGGGTGTCTATTTTATTCTGAGGAAACTGAACCCAGAAAAGGTGAGAGTTCTTCTAGAGATACCCAGCAAGTGAATGGCCCAGGTGGAATCTGATCTTGAGTTTCTAGATCAGTGCTGTTCAAGAGACATACAAAAAGAGCCGTATATGTGTTTCAAACTCATGGCATAGCCATATCAAAAAAGAAAATGAGACAGGTAAAATAAATTGTAACATTATATTTATGTAATATATATATACTATTTAACATACAATCTATATTTAAAAATATAGGCAGGCTGGGCACGGTGGCTCAAGCCTGTAATCCCAGCACTTTGGGAGGCCGAGATGGCGGATCTCGAGGTCAGGAGATCAAGACCATCCTGGCTAACACGGTGAAACCCCGTCTCTACTAAAAAATACAAAAAACTAGCTGGGCAAGGTGGCGGGAGCCTGTAGTCCCAGCTACTCGGGAAGCTGAGGCAGGAGAATGGCATAAACCGGGGAGGCAGAGCTTGCAGTGAGCTGAGATCCGGCCACTGCACTCCAGCCTGGGCGACAGAGCGAGACTCTGTCTCAAAAAAAAAAAAAAAAAAAAAAAAAAAAAATATATATATATATATAGGCTGGGAACAGTGGCTCATGCTTGATGCTGGGAGTTCAAGACCAGCCTGGGCAACATAGTGAGATCCTGTCTCTAAAAAAATTTTTTTTTGCTTTAGTCGATGTGGGAAAAATAAAAATAAAAAAAGAAACAAAAATGTAAAAATAAATAAATAAAATTAGCCAGTGTGGTGGTGTGCTCCTATAATCCCGGCTACTTTGCAGGCTGAGACTGAAGGATCAATTGAGCCCAGGAGTTTGAGGTTACAGTGAGCTATGATGGCACCCACTGCACTAGAGCCTGGGCAACCAAGTGAGATGCTATCAAGAGACGGAGAGAGAGAGAGGGAGAGAGAGAGAGACAGATTTTCCATCTTTGTGTTTTATACTAAGTCTTTGAAACTCTGCTGTGTATTTCATTCTTCCAGCACATCTCAACAAGGACCAGGCACATTGCAAGTACTCGCTAGCTAACAGCTAGTGCTGCAGTTCTAGGCTCCTAGCAAAGTCAGTTTCCTTCAGGTGTCTGGCTGCAATGCCAGGGTGCATGTGTGTTGGGGCTGGGATGGGTGGGTGCAAACTGGGAGGCACAGGAAAGAAATTCAAGATTTGCTAGGTACAAGGCACATTTGTAAAGAGACCCAGCAGCAGGGGGCCAGGCTAGGCACTGGGTGGGATAGGATAGAACTGAGCTTTAGAAATTGATGGGAATGAGTCAACCAAGAGCTGCAGCCACATCCAGGACAGAAAAAACTCGGGCGGGGTGGGGCAGGAGTAACAATTCCATGACGGTTGAGGTTGTGTGAGCCCCAGAGAAGTCCTGGCCAGCTCACTGGGCAGGGGCAGCCCCCAAACTCTAGCAAGGAAACTCTTCTTCAGCCAGAGGACCCAGCTCTGTGAGCCCAGGGAGCTTTCCCAAGAAAGACACTGCTGTGCTTGCTGCTCTTCCTGTTTCTAGGCACCACCTATGGCATGAATCTTTCTTTACTCCAACCCAAAGCAAACAATGCAAGCTTGAGACAGCAACGCAAACTGTAATGACATTTAGGAGACGACCACCTCATCAAGATTGGGCATCAGTGATCCTGGGTACAAATCTCTGCCAGGACACTTACTAGCATGTGACTTAGGGAAAGTTACTCTCTGAGCTTCAGTTTTCCCAGCTACAAAGTGGAGAAGCGAATGGTGCCAACCCTATTGCCGACCTCACAGGGTCGCTGGGAGTGCTGGGGGAAACAGTGCTCCACACAGAGGAGGACTCCATGCGCACTTGTCCTGCAACACACAGGCAGTACAGTTTCCTGCACATCTCATCTGTTGCTGGAGCAGGAGGTAGTCCTTCCAGTCATCTCACTGAGAAACAGAAAGAAGGGAGGCCTAGTGCCTTGCCAGGGCCCCACAGCTACAACCCAGCTTCAGGGTTCCCACTCTAGGGCTTGTTCCATGACTAGGTTGAAGACATTTCTGGTAAGTTTGAAAGATGGGATTCTTTTTACTTTCTCTTTTCTCTCTCTCTGTCTCTCTCTCCGTCTCTCTCTCTCTTTCTCTCTATTTCTCTCTCTCTCTCTCTCTCCGTCTCTCTCTCTCTCTATTTCTCTCTCTCTCTCTCTCTCTCTGTTTTTTGTTTTGGCTTTCATTGTTGCTGTTTGTTTGTGCTTCTAACCAAGAGGTAAGGCAGAACTTTAAGAAGCTGATGTCTTCCCATCACTTCTGTTGGTCCAAGTCATCCTCCTGAAAACCTAGGTGTGGGCTGAGCAGCTCAAAAGCCAAGACTGTAGAGAAAGCAGAGTGATGAGGGTCAGGTGTGTGAGGGGAGAGGGTCCACTTGATGGAAAGAGGGGGAAAGAGGGGCTGTGGGTGGGGAGGTTTGCGAGATGCCGGGCTGGACTGACCCACCCCAGGTTCGGGAGGCCTAGAGAGCAGCTGCATCTTTTGAGGACTGTATAAGGGGTCAAAAGCCCCACCTCTTCCTACCACCCTTGTACAGAGGAGGGCAAGGTTCTCATTTCCACAGCCACCCTGAGTGGGGCCAGGATGCAAGATTGAATCTCACCTCTTACTCTGTGTCCTGGAAGCAACCTGGGAAATCATCTTGTCCGAACATTTTGTTTTGCAGGAGATGAAACTGAGGCAGAAGGAGGCTGAGAAATATTCTCACACAGCTAGAGTGGTTGAGCTGGGTTTTATGTAACTGATTGGAGAAGGTAGTGGGCAGAGGAGAAGAAAGGAAGAGACAGGGCCCCAGTGCAAGAAAGAAAGGGACTGACAGGGAACGCTTCTGCAGGGAAGGGACTTCGAGGACTGCTCAGGATGTCTGCACAGCAAAAGAGGCCCAAGCCCTTGTTCAGTTCATTCCAAAAAGTGGATTGACATGAAGATGAATGCCCAATTAGGGAAGATTGCAGAGACAATTTACAGAGCAAGATCACTCATATTCTGGGGCTAGATCATTTGGGGGAGACTCCAAAGGCCCATCTTCAGTAAAAAGAATCTGATGATTGCTAATTCTATAGCTTTGGAGAGACTGGTGTAAGACAGTGTGAAGTGTTAAAATGACTCTCTTCCTTTGGGGGAGAACTTACAGCCTCAAGTCAGTTGGGGTTACAGTCCATGGGACTTAATCGAAAGAGAGAACATCAGTCACAGACATCACAACAGAGAAGCCCAGGGGAACCACCAAAGAATCAGCAATCTATTTCTCCAGGGCTTGAAGGACAGGGTAGACAACGGTCTTTGGAGGGAGTTTCAAGGTTTCAGACCTTGAGGTGGACAAGATGGCCTCTACGGGTTTCTCCCTACCAAAAGAGTATTTGTTTGAATGGTTCAGTTACTAAATGGATAACATGGGCTATCCATTCTTCTTGTTCAAGCATCATAGAACCAAGGCCATGACCTTCCAGTCTAGAGCTGGCTTTCAGCTTGGAGCTTGCTTGAGCACAGGGGCAGGAGAGTGGGGTGGGGAATAGGATTCCACAACCTCGTCCCAGCTTCCCAGCTCTGATGTCCTCTCTCTTACCTGAGGTGTGAGGGGGTAATGGCTTTGAGCAACCCTCACAGCCACACAGCGAGAGGATTAATTAATGTTGCTAACATGCCCGGAGATCCCTAAATGAGGGTGTTAGCCAAGGGCCGACATTATTAGAGGGATGATGGCTATTAGGATTACGCTATTGTTATTATGTTTGCTCTCTCAACCCTTAAATCACACTCTATCTCGCTATCACTTGCATTTTATGTAATTATAGTTTATATAGGTAACAAATGGATATTTCTGCAAGCCTGGGAGAGAGCCTTCTGCATACATTAATTTGCTTCATTAGTTCTCTATTTAGTGTGCTTTGTTCCCCCAAACCCCCCTTTCCTGCCCTGCTTCAACAGAAAATTAATGAGTTTTAACACCTTGTAAAAGTGGGTTGTGCTGTGGGAATACCTCGAGTGTACTTTGGGTTTTAAATCCACACATTCAGAGGCTTCCTAAAGGTTATGCAAAGGTTAACAAACAATTAATATGTTGAATCAGTGTGCTAAATCTGTTTACCCAATCTTTGCAATCTAAAGGCCATTAGCCATCAGCCTCAACACTTACATTGATCTCTCTCTTTCCTAACCCACCCCCACTCTGTTCCCTGAATAATCTGGGTGAAAAGAAATAAAAAATTCTGAATTGAGAACAGTAAATATCTCTGGAAAGTTTGGGGTTTCTTGCTACTTAAGCCCCAAAGCTTTGGGAATCGTAATAGACTTGATCAAGTGAGTCAAAAAATTTGAGAAGACAATGAAAGATGGGAAGCATTTCCGCCTTTTTAACAATGAGCAAAATGTGAGTTAGTCTTGTACATGGATCCCATCTTGAGTTCATGGCTCTTGTGTTGATTCTCTCCCTTTTTTATAGGACAAAGGGGATGGAGAAGTGGTGGGAGATAATTCTCATCTTAGTGGACTAATTGGAAAGAGGCTTTCAACCACTCTCTAAGGAAAAAACTCAGCAGAACTATTGGGGCCAGAATGTTTCTTTCCTTAGAAGAAAGAAGAAGAGGGTAAGGAAATAGCCAAATGTAATCCAGGTGGTAAGATTGCCCCCAAGGGTCTCCTAGTCCTTCAAAGAACTTCACTGTTCTCCCTCATTTTATGATGCTGTTGTTCATGATGATAATGATGATCATGACTATAATGAAGACCATGACCTTGATGAGATTGTCAAGATTTATCATTAGAGTCCAGTGGGCCTGAGGAAAGCGACATGCAGCAGTCCTTTCCAGCATGGCCCCTTAAGAGGAGCTTTTCTGCCCATGTGATCCACCTCTAGCCTTGGCTCAACAGAAACAATCTCTCATGTTGACCGAGACCCCATCTCCTTAGCCTGTTCCCAGACTTGCCAATCACCTTGTCTCCCTACCTACGACCCCTTTTGTGATGATCATTCTTGCACACAGACTGCCAGCTTTGGCCAGTGAGGTGATTCCTTAGATGTGATCTGACATTGGCTCTGGGACTCAACCCATAAGCCTTGCTCAAGTCTTCTCCCTAGTGTTGGAGGCAACTCCTATGGAGAACTTCAAAGTTGGCATCATTTTCCTCTTCAGAGTAAATGTTAGCAAGGACTGAGAGCTAGCTCTCTGTCTGCTTTTGGTTTTATTGGTAGGTGGGGCCCAAAAATTGTAACAACTAGAAAAGCAGAGTCACTGACCAACCAGAATGGACACCTGTTGCAAACAACCAGAATAACTGTGTCCTCACATGCCAGTGAAATGTCTGCCATGTCAATAGGAAGGCGTTGTTTTGGGTTCTATCAAAGTGCACTGTTCATGAACTTTCTTGATTACATTTGGCTTTTGCATTGTTTGTGAATTAAGCTTTGTTTAATTTTACTTCCACTTACAATACACTGGTATGTGCAAATACCTTTGTTTCTAAAACTTCTTGGATATGGATATTAAGGGTGATAATGAAGACGTGTCAGGCACTGTCCTAGGAGTTTTATGTGAATTATCTCATTCTGATTCTTTAGCTGAGGTACATACAATTACTACTCCCACTTCATAGATGAGGAAAAGTAAGATTAAAGAGGCTGTGGAATTTGATCAAGGTCACAAAACCGAAAAGTGATGGAACTAGCTCTTTTTGATGCCAAAACACATGTTCTCCCACCAGAGAAAATATTTTACTTAACAAGATTTAACACACTGTCTTTTATCCCAGAGCAAATCAGAGGAGTCATGTAACCCCACTGGCCTATTTTCTGTACCTGGAAATGAGAGTATTTGAAGTATAGCTTATATTAACAGATACAAAGGTAGAAAAGTCATAGCTATCCAACAGTCAGAAATTGAAAAAAACAAATGATGGTATACTTGCTTCATTTTACATTATCAGTCATTAAAAATAAGTTTCACAAAGAGTTTGTTAACATTCAAGTGTATTAATAATATCAAAATAATTGAATGAAGCAGGATATAAAATTATATATTACGCATTTTATTATTACAACTACTTAAAACATCATATTCAGAATGCTAAAGTGCTTATAAGTGAAGGGTACTAATGTTCATTGCTTTGAAGTGCACTAAAAATAAGATAATTGTAGAATCTAAGTGGTGGGTATGGAACGTTCACTTTATGTGTTTGAAAATTTTCCGAATAAAATGTTGAAAAATATGTGTAGAAAAAGAAAAGAGTGAAAGGAAAAGCTTACAGATGTTAAGAATAGTCATCTTTGGCCAGGTGCGATGGTTCACACCTGTAATCTCAGCACTTTGGGAGGCTGAGGAAGTTGGATCGCCTGAGGTCAACAGTTCGAGACCAGCCTGGCCAACATAGTGAAAACCCATATCTACTAAAAATAAAAAATAATAATAAAAAAAATTAGCCGGGCATGGTGGCACACACCTTCAGTTCCAGCTACTCCAGAGGCTGAGGCAGCAGAATCACTTGAACCCAGGAAGCAGAGGTTACAGTGAGCCGAGATTGTGCCACTGCACTCCAGCCTGGG